>NC_072488.1:63801410-64088910 GCF_027574615.1 Eptesicus fuscus
TTCCTGTTACTCTCCAGGCTTGTTTAGGCTCCTGTTGCATACACTTTTACAACATAATGCCTCTCCTTAAACTAGAGGCCCAGTGGACAAAATTCATGCATGGGTGCGGTTCCTAGGCCTGGCCGGTGATCGAAGAGCGAGCGTCTGGCATGGAGGGGCAGGTCCCAGCTGACCTCTGGGCCCTGGGCAGCACCTGGGCCCCCGGGCCCTCACGTGCCCCCCTCGGGTGTTGAGTCACAGCACCCGAGTCCCCACACAGAGATGCGGTGAGCGTGGCCGGACGCCACGGACTGGAGCACAGCATGGGCCTCTGGGCCGCCCAGCGGTGCCGCCTGGAAGCCGGGCAGGCAGCACACTCTCCTGGCCGGCGTCACAGACTGGCTCCTGCGCGAACCCGTGGGGAACCCAACCAGCCCCTGCGGTCCTGATGGCCGAGGCCCGGCTCACCCAGAAGAGGCCGTGCGGGTGCGGGGCGGGTCCCTCCTGGGCTCCGGCACCTGAGCGCAGGAGCTTCCCCTGCTCACAAGCCCTGGTGTCCTGGGGGAGAGTAGCAGGGGGAGTGAGAGTGAGCTCGGTGGACACCCCGCATTCTCACCGCACCTCCGTCCCCATCACCCCTGTCCCCAGGTAGCCAGCAAGAGGTCGCCGCCACCCACCCCCAGTTCCCCGTCCCAGCCCCGATCAGGCAATGAGGGCCTGCGGCCGCTTGTCACCGTCTGCGGGGCGCTCCGTGGGAAGATGGGGTCTTGCTGGCACCCGCCTTGGTCTGGTGCCACCAGCTCACCTGCCGCGGTCCCGCTGTCATCAGGGCCCTTCAGGGCGGCCGTGCCTCCACTGCCACCCACTGCCAGTACCAACGCCCGCCTTGTTCTGTGCCGCCCCTAGTGGTCAGCACACGTCATAGCGAGCGGTCGAACTCTCGGTCGAACTCCTGGTCTAGGGGACAATTTGCCTATTGGGCTTTTATTATATAGGATAAATAAATTCTAACTAAATATCAGTGTACTTGTAAGTAGCTAATTTGAGCAACAGTCGCTTTGAATAGTAGTTGCCTCTGTGACCACACTGTAAGCTGCAGAATGAAGAGCCGTGTCTGACTTGCTCTGCTGGGCAGCCTTTTGGGGGCCTTGACGATCCCACTGCCTGGAACTCATGTTCTTGTGGAATTCTCTCCCCGTGCGTGTGGGCTGAATGCATGGGCCAGCTCACACAGAAAATGGCAGAGAGGGTCGGGGTCTGAAATAACGTAATAGGAAGGCTGTGGTGAGGCGCCCTTGGAGCAATGCCTACCGGAGGGAGCTGAGGAGTGGGGCCTGCAGTTCCATTTGTGGTTGAGTTGACTGCAGCCTCAGCCGACAGCTGAGGGCACCTCCCGAGAAATCCTGAGCCCGAGGCGCCCAGGTGGCACTGCCTCGGCTCCTGACCACACTGGGAGCGAAGGCAGTGCTTGTTGTGGTGAGTTCTGAGTTTTAGACTCTTATTATCCAACCACATCACCCACCTGCTCACCGCTACATCCCCGGCACCTACTAAACATTAGAACGAACGATGCATAAGTTAATAGGTTCTCTAACCAGGAGCTTGTGTACAGCACTTGAGTTCTTCGTTATTAAAACAAGATATTCATCTTAAAATGGGGATTAAGTAGTCTTATGCATGAGGGTCTTATAAACTACAAGCAATGGCACAAATGTTGGATTTATTGAATTACTTGTGTGTCCTGTGTGTTCTAGGAATGGCTGGGGACTGGGGGTTTTATGCCCCATGAAGGGCCGCCCTGGCTGCAGGTGCTCAGTCTATCACATGGCATCTCACACGGCCTGTGCCCTAATTCGAATACGTCACTCTGGGCGGTGGGAGGCGTGCTGCTGACTGCATTTGCTTCACATAAAAACGTGCTGAGAGGCTACTTAGCACTTGAAAGTCCCTCATCAGAAATCCGCACCCCAGGGGCGGCTAGTTGTAAGGCAGAGCACTTTCCCCAGGAAGCCGCACTCCGGAGGCAAATGTTTCAAATCTCCTTCTTCCAACTTGCTCTTGAGGCCCTGCCAAGCGGCACGTGGATCTCAGAAACTTTTCATTGGTTGTTTTCAATGAGCAAATTACATTGTGGGGGACGGGAAGGGTTTGGGGACCCCCATTGCTCTTACGTCAGCAAGGCGTGGAGCGGTCTGGGCCCTGGTCTCCTCCAAAGCAGGACCGGCTGCTGAGGTGGCGCTGGGACAGCAGGGCCCCTGAGCACCCCGCGTGGCCGCGCAGTGGCCCTCCCACTCAGAGCGGAGGACAGAGAGCGGGACTTCCTGAGCTTGTCAGAAGGGGCCTTTATGATTTTTCATCTTGCTTTTCAATACGTATGTGGGTGGCGTCATTTTGCCTGAGGCTTGCTTTCTGTGTGACCAAGTGTCGTGGGGCAGGACACAAATGGCTTTGATGTAACGTCGGCCACTGGCCGCAGCTCAGAT
Organism: Eptesicus fuscus; assembly: GCF_027574615.1. Taxonomy (NCBI): domain Eukaryota; kingdom Metazoa; phylum Chordata; class Mammalia; order Chiroptera; family Vespertilionidae; genus Eptesicus; species Eptesicus fuscus. The sequence continues at coordinate 63,803,873 of NC_072488.1, forward strand.
TCCCCCGAGCACCTGGCCTTGTGGTGAACCACTGCAGTGTCCTTGGTGAGTGCACAGAAAGGAGCATCGTGTGCCCTCGGGGACGGCAGGGCCACCGGGCCACACCGCTGCTCCCTGAACAGGCGCCGTCAGAACCTGGAAAACCAACACTGGAACACGAATGTATTATTACTTAGTCAATCACCTTCCCTGGGTTTCCGCAGGTGGTGAATCCCGCCAGGCATTTATTTGCTAGAAATAACTTAGATTTCCATGGCTCTTGTCTCTGCCTTCATACAACACCTCAGCTTGCTGCAAATTGTCCCTCTAGACCCACTGACTTCCCGGGTGACCCTGTAGCTCAACCACATCCACCACACGCCTCACATCCACGGGCATGTCTGCTGTCCCTGTGGGCACAGGCTGTGTGGTGGCCCCTGAAGAGCCCGGGGCTCCACGAGAGGTGCCCAGGCTGTCCCTTCCCCTAATTCCGTGTCACCCTCTGTCTCCGGAACCCAGAAATAGCACCGCTTTTACCATATCTCAGGGAACCTATCCCTGTGTGTGGTGTGTACCGATAGCAAAACCCCCATCAGGGGTCAGAACTCACCCTTGGGCGGGAGAAAAGCAGGAGACACTTTTCCATCCCCTTCTCCAGGGAACTTCCTCTAAATCCCCTCCTTCTGGCTTCAACGACTGCCCAGGCCACATGCGGCTGGGTTCTGGTTCTGCCTGTTTTCCTTCCAATCACCAAGCACATCCAGATACACCCTCACCCTCACCCTCACCCTGGACACAGGGTCAAGCTGAAACCTCTGTTCTTTAATTACAGACAGTCCTCGGGTTACGTCAGACTCGACGTACGTAGTTTCGTGGTTACGTCGCCATCTCCCTTCTATATATATAAAAGGCTAAGCGACCATTCGACCATCTGACTGGTAGTTATGATGTGCAATGACCACCAGGGGACAGACGCTCAATGCAGGGGCTGCCGAGCTGCAGTGACTTGGCAGCGGCGGTTCTCGGGTGATGTACCCCGGAACCAGAGAGAAGGGAGCCCGATTCCAGGGTGCGTCACCTGAGAACCACCCTCTTGCAATCCAGAACCCCTGGGGACATGTCAGAGAGCTGGTTTCAGCCCAATCCCCGCAGGCCAGGCCGAGGGACCCCGCCTGCTGGAGGGACCCCGCTCACTCTGCAGATGCCCTTGGAACCACTGCACCAGCCCAGGTGTGGCAACCTGGGGAGGGGCTCTGGGAGGCTGGCTCCAAGGTGTGTCTGGCCCGCCTCACCCAGCCCCACCCTGCCAGACACCTTCTAATTAATTTGCTTTCCAATTTGCATGAATTCTTATTAAAAAAAGTTCCATCATTTCGACGTATGGACATGTGCTTTATGTTTTTTATTATTTATTTACCACAAATAAACATCAGGAATTTTTGTCTTTCTTTTAAATTCTTTTTACTGTTTCACTTCATTACTGCTGTGTGTGTGGTCCACGTGAGTGACGTAGGTGCTTATGTAGGTTGGTTCCGACTTATGGTGAAAATCGCGTTGCATGGCGCCATAGAAACAGATCTCCAATGTAACCCGAGGACCTGTACTGTGATTTGATCAACAGTATTTTAAAATAGTAAGATCCATGAACAGACATGTCTCCCAATGGCCAACAGATGTATGAAAAGATGCTCAACTTCATTAGCTATAAGGGAAATACAAATCAAAATCACAATGAGGTACCACCTCACACCTGTTAGAGTGGCTATTATCAATAAGGCAAAAATAACAAGTGTTGGAGAGGTTGTGGGGGGGGGGGGGAAAGGAACCCTCATTCACTGCTGGTGGGAATGTATATTGGTACAGCCACTATGGAAAAGAGTATAGAGATTCCTACAAAAATTAAGAATAGAATTACCATATGATCCAGCAAACTCTCTTCTGGGTATCTACCTGAAAAAAATTGAAAACATTTATTCATAAAGATATATGCACTCCTGTGTTCATTGCAGCATTATTTACGGTGGCTGAGATATGAAAACAACCTAAAGATGTTCTTCAATGGATGATTGGATAAAAAAGATGTGGGACCTGTACACAATGGAATACTACTCAGCCATGAGAAAGGATGACATACTGCCATTTGTGACAACATGGATGGATTGTGAGAACATCATGCTAAGTGAAATAAGTCATATGGAAAAAGACAAGAACCATATGCTCTAACTTACATGTGGGATGTATAACAGGAAGGCACAAATGAACAAGTAAAGCGAACAAACAAATTCATCAACACAGATAACAGTGTGATGGTTAGTGTAGGGGAAGGGGAGATGCTGAAGAGGGTAAAGGGGGTCAAATGTCAGGTGAGAGAGGAGACTGGACATTGGGTGGTGGGCACACAATGCAATGTACAGATGATGTATCACAGAATTGCACATTTGAAACATATAAACATTTTTAACCAATGTCACCCCAATAAATTCAATAAAATTTTTAAAAAGGAAAAAAAAGTCAGATCCAGAAGGTTCCTTAGTTATTCAAAGATAGGAACTTTTTGCCCTACTTTTTTTTCATAAAAAGAAGTTTTTCTCCTCAGTTGCTTCTTCTTTTAACATTTACAGCAGACTTTTCTGAAGCTGGGGTAGAAGTGATAAGCTCCTATCGTAAGTCACCCTCGCAGAGGAGCGAGGACCTGGAGCAGAGGCAGGCTCCTCAGGAACGCAAGCACCGGACGTCCGAAACTAGCCTCTGTTAGTGAACAGGTACCTTAATGAGTATGAACCCAAGACAGTGTTGGAAGCAGCCTTTCCAAGATATAGTGAGAGCTGTGGAAACAGATGAACAGATTCTGGCCAACAGACCAGATATTTTGTTGTTTCACAAAATAAAACAGAGTTGCTCATCAATATTGCTTTCCTACTAAATAGAAATATCCCAAAAACATATGCAGAGAAGATAAATAAGTATATGGCTTTGACAGAAGAGTTGGAATGAAAGTAGAATGTGAGAAACAATAAAAAATCTTGCTATCTTTTCAGCTTAAAAACTGGACATTCAGCCCTAGCAAGTTTTGCTCAGTGGATAGAGCGTCAGCCTGCGGACCAAAGGGTCCCAGGTTCGATTCCAGTCAAGGGCATGTACCTTGGTTGAGGCTCCTCCCCAGCTTAGGCCCTGGCCAGGGCTTGAGCAGGAGGCAACCAATTGATGTGTTTCTCTCACATCAATGTTTCTCTCTGTCTTTCCCTCTCTCTAAAAATCGGAAAAATATCCTCGGGTGAGGATTAACAAAGAACAAAACAAAAGAACACAAAAAACTAGACATTCATTGTAAATGAGCCTCCAATTCAAAGGCCACAGCTCCCTATGTATATGTATATGTATATGTATATGTATATGTATATGTATATGTACATCTATCTACCCAGTCTTCATTTTTTTCCATTTTAATGATGGATAATAAAAATATGCTTACCTTCTGTTTATTTTTGAAGTACATAAAGATCTACTAATTCAAATAACAAGAATAAAATAATGATGAGAAAATTGATCAGGATACACATGTGTATATGTATTTTCTGTATTATACTTCAACTAGCGTTCCCGTTGCAGGAAAAATCCTGCAATAGGATTTCTTGCTGCACTCTACCCCCACTCCGCTCCTCCCTTCTCCCCCGCCCCACCTTCTCCTCCAGCCCGCCTGCTTTTCCCTTCTCCCCCGGCCCCGCCTCCGCTCCGCCCTTGTCACCCGCCCCGCCTTCTCCTCCAGCCCGCCTGCTTTTCCCTTCGCCCCCGGCCCCGCCTCCGCTCCGCCCTTGTCGCCCGCCCCGCCTTCTCCTCCAGCCCGCCTGCTTTTCCCTTCGCCCCCGGCCCTGACTTCGCTCCTTCCTACTCCTCCCCCCCGCCCCGCCCCCCGGCTTGCTTGCTTCTTCGAAGCTTTACTCCCTTCTGCAGCTCTTGGCTTCTTTCGACACTGTCTTGATATGCAAATTAGCATCCATCTTTGTTGGGGTAATTTGCATACTCGTCCTGATTGGTTGGTGGGCGTGGCTTGGTTGGTGGGCGTGGCTTAGGTGTAGTGAAGGTGCGGTCAGTTTGCAAGTTTGTCTATTATTAGATTAGATGAAAAGTTTAAACTGCCAGCCCTGAGGGTCACAGCTCTCACTCAATCTGGGGTAAGGCTACACTGCTCACTCACATTTTCACATGCTTCTCCCACTGCTCCGTCCTGCACCCTCCTCCTCCCAGTGCTCCCTCCTGCACCCTGCCTCCTCCCAGTGCTCCCTCCTGCACCCTGCCTCCTCCCAGTGCTCCGTCCTGCACCCTGCCTCCTTCCAGTGCTCCCTCCTGAACCCTCCTCCTCCCAGTGCTCCCTCCAGAACCCTGCCTCCTCCCAGTGCTCCCTCCTGAACCCTCCTCCTCCCAGTGCTCCCTCCAGAACCCTGCCTCCTCCCAGTGCTCCCTCCTGAACCCTCCTCCCAGTGCTCCCTCCTGCACCCTGCCTCCTCCCAGTGCTCCCTCCTGAACCCTCCTCCCAGTGCTCCCTCCTGCACCCTGCCTCCTCCCAGTGCTCCCTCCTGCACCCTGCCTCCTCCCAGTGCTCCCTCCTGAACCCTCCTCCTAGTGCTCCCTCCTGCACCCTGCCTCCTCCCAGTGCTCCCTCCTGCACCCTGCCTCCTCCCAGTGCTCCCTCCTGCACCCTGCCTCCTTCCAGTGCTCCCTCCTGAACCCTCCTCCTCCCAGTGCTCCCTCCTGAACCCTCCTCCCAGTGCTCCCTCCTGCACCCTCCTCCTCCCAGTGCTCCCTCCTGCACCCTGCCTCCTCCCAGTGCTCCCTCCTGAACCCTCCTCCCAGTGCTCCCTCCTGCACCCTGCCTCCTCCCAGTGCTCCCTCCTGCACCCTGCCTCCTCCCAGTGCTCCCTCCTGCACCCTCCTCCCAGTGCTCCCTCCTGCACCCTGCCTCCTCCCAGTGCTCCCTCCTGCACCCTGCCTCCTCCCAGTGCTCCCTCCTGAACCCTCCTCCCAGTGCTCCCTCCTGCACCCTGCCTCCTCCCAGTGCTCCCTCCTGCACCCTCCTCCCAGTGCTCCCTCCTGCACCCTGCCTCCTCCCAGTGCTCCCTCCTGAACCCTGCCTCCTCCCACTGCTCGCTTCTGAACCCTCCTCCTCCCAGTGCTCCCTCCTGCACCCTCCTCCCAGTGCTCCCTCCTGAAACCTCCTCCCAGTGCTCCCTCCTGTACCCTGCCTCCCCCCAGTGCTCCCTCCTGAACCCTGCCTCCTCCCACTGCTCCCTCCTGCACCCTCCTCCTCCCAGTGCTCCCTCCTGCACCCTCCTCCTCCCACTGCTCCCTCCTGCACCCTGCCTCCTCCCAGTGCTCCCTCCTGCACCCTCCTCCTCCCACTGCTCCCTCCTGCACCCTCCTCCTCCCAGTGCTCCCTTCTGCACCCTCCTCCTCCCAGTGCTCCCTCCTGAACTCTGCTCCTCCCAGTGCTCCCTCCTGAACCCTGCCTCCTCCCACTGCTTGCTTCTGAACCCTCCTCCTCCCAGTGCTCCCTCCTGCACCCTCCTCCCAGTGCTCCCTCCTGAACCCTGCCTCCTCCCAGTGCTCCCTCCTGAAACCTCCCCCCAGTGCTCCCTCCTGAACCCTGCCTCCTCCCACTGCTCCCTCCTGCACCCTCCTCCTCCCACTGCTCCCTCCTGCACCCTGCCTCCTCCCAGTGCTCCCTCCTGCACCCTCCTCCTCCCACTGCTCCCTCCTGCACCCTCCTCCTCCCAGTGCTCCCTTCTGCACCCTCCTCCTCCCAGTGCTCCCTCCTGAACTCTGCTCCTCCCAGTGCTCCCTCCTGAACCCTGCCTCCTCCCACTGCTTGCTTCTGAACCCTCCTCCTCCCAGTGCTCCCTCCTGCACCCTCCCCCCAGTGCTCCCTCCTGAACCCTGCCTCCTCCCACTGCTCCCTCCTGCACCTTCCTCCTCCCAGTGCTCCCTCCTGCACCCTCTTCCTCCCACTGCTCCCTCCTGCACCCTGCCTCCTCCCACTGCTTCCTACTGCACCCTGCCTCCTCCCATTGCTTCCTACTGCACCCTGCCTCCTCCCAGTGCTCCTTCCTGCACCCTCCTCCTCCCACTGGTCCCTCCTGCACCCTCCTCCTCCCAGTGCTCCCTCCTGCACCCTGCCTCCTCCCAGTGCTCCCTCCTTCACCCTGCCTTCTCCCAGTGCTCCCTCCTGCACCCTCCTCCTCCCACTTCTCCCTCCTGCACCCTTCCTCCTCCCACTGCTCCCTCCTGCACCCTCCTCCTCCCACTGCTCCCTCCTGCACCCTCCTCCTCCCAGTGCTCCCTCCTGCACCCTCCTCCTCCCACTGCTCCCTCCTGCACCCTCCTCCTCCCAGTGCTCCCTCCTGCACCCTCCTCCTCCCACTGCTCCCTCCTTCACCCTGCCTTCTCCCAGTGCTCCCTCCTGCACCCTCCTCCTCCCACTACTCCCTCCTGCACCCTCCTCCTCCCAGTGCTCCCTCCTGAACCCTCCTCCTCCCAGTGCTCCCTCCTGAACCCTGCCTCCTCCCAGTGCTCCCTCCTGCACCCTCCTCCTCCCACTGCTCCCTCCTGCACCCTGCCTTCTCCCAGTGCTCCCTCCTGCACCCTGCCTCCTCCCAGTGCTCCCTCCTGCACCCTGCCTCCTCCCACTGCTCCCTCCTGCACCCTCCTCCTCCCAAGGCTCCCTCCTGCACCCTCTTCCTCCCAGTGCTCCCTCCTGCACCCTGCCTCCTCCCAGTACTCCCTCCTGTACCCTGCCTCCTCCCACTGCTTCGTACTGCACCCTGCCTCCTCCCAATGCTCCCTCCTGCACCTTCCTCCTCCCAGTGCTCCCTCCTGCACCCTCCTCCTCCCAGTGCTCCCTCCTTCACCCTGCCTCCTCCCAGTACTCCCTCCTGTACCCTGCCTCCTCCCACTGCTTCGTACTGCACCCTGCCTCCTCCCAATGCTCCCTCCTGCACCTTCCTCCTCCCAGTGCTCCCTCCTGCACCCTCCTCCTCCCAGTGCTCCCTCCTGCACCCTCCTCCTCCCACTGCTCCCTCCTTCACCCTGCCTTCTCCCAGTGCTCCCTCCTGCACCCTCCTCCTCCCACTACTCCCTCCTGCACCCTTCCTCCTCCCACTGCTCCCTCCTGCACCCTCCTCCTCCCAGTGCTCCCTCCTGCACCCTGCCTCCTCCCAGTGCTCCCTCCTGCACCCTGCCTCCTCTCCGTGCTTTCTCCTGCCCCTTCCTCCTCCCACTGCTCCCTCCTGCACCCTCCTCCTCCCACTGCTCCCTCCTGCACCCTCCTCCTCCCAATGCTCCCTCCTGCACCCTCCTCCTCCCAATGCTCCCTCCTGCACCCTCCTCCTCCCAGTGCTCCCTCCTGCACCCTCCTCCTCCTAGTGCTCCCTCCTGCACCCTGCCTCCTCTCCATGCTTTCTCCTGCCCCTTCCTCCTCCCAGTGCTCGGTCTGGCAGCTGAGTTTTTCCAGTGCTCTGCCCTGCAGCCGAGCTCTGCCTGATTAATTCCTAGACCGAGTGACTATTTCAGAGCTGGCAGCTTGAATGTTCTGATAGTGGGTGCTTCCTGAGCTCTAATTGTCATTGAGAAAAGTGAGAGTAACATCAATGGCAGCTGGGGACTCTGTCCTTTTAAAACCCCACCAAGCCCACCGAGCCTCTGCTTGTCATGATTGTGAAGCCGCCTCTGGCGGGGCCGGACGAGAAGGCTGAGCTGCGCGGCCTCGGATTGCCTGGATCCCGGCTAGGTCACGCCCGGAGCCCAGCGCCTCTGCCTCTTCCATGTCTGTAAATAAAACACAGCCATGAATAATTTCAGTGAAGGGTCACAACTTATCGGGTGAAGTATAATCTCACTTACATGTGAAATAAAAAAATGAATAAACAACACAAAACAGAGAGAGTCCCAGAGACACAGAGAACAAGGTGATGGATGCCAGGGGAGGGAGGGAGGGAGGGAGGAGAATAAGAAAAAGAAGCTAAATGCTTAGTGAACATAAAAACAAACAGACAAAAAATCATTTCGCTTAAAAAATTTATTGGGTGAAAAAAAAATCTGAAGTTGAGTAATGCTTGAACACATTCCAGAACCTTCTGTCCAAACAAATCCAGACTGTCTGCAAGGCGATGATGGCATTGGCAGTGAGTGTCACACCTCCAGAATTAGCAGGGACGGGGACATCATTGACCTTCGTCCTGGGGATCGGCGGGAGCTTGCTCCCTGTGGTGCTGCCCACCCTGCCTGGTAGCATCATCCTGAGCAAACCTGCGGCCTCCAGGGTTTGCCAACTCTGTTATATTGTAGAAATGACCCAGGCCTCAGGTGGCCTTTACACCAAAACAAAATAAAATGGAAATAAGACAGTAAAATACACGGCTTTAGACTCCTTTTGAAATCCTAAAGAATGAGGAGAAAACGATGCTTCATGAAGGAGGAGAAGGGTGGTCGAGCTCCCATGTACTTGATGTGAGCAGAGGACCTTTTACTGATTGCTTGGGGACCACTCACCACACATGGTATTTTTAATCATATTTAAAAAAAATTAAGTATAGTTGGCATACAATCTTATATTGGATATGTGAGTTTCAGGTGTACAATATAGTGATTAGACACTTGTATACCGTATGAGGTATATACAGTATAAAGTGAGATCACCCCACTAATTCTGTAATCATCTACTTAGCACAGTATTATTGGCAATATTCTCCTTCCCCTTTTCACCCATTCCCCCAGCCCATTGCTTTTGGCAACCATCCCTTTGGTCTCAGTTTCTATGACTCTGGTTTTGTTTTGTTTTTTTAGATTCCACATATAAGTGAAATCATACAATATTTGTCTTTCTCTGCTGACTTATTTCACTTAGCATAATACCCTCTAAATCTATCCATGTTTTTGCAAATGGCAAGATTTCATTCTTTTTTATTGCTGCATAATATTCCATTGTATATATTTACCCTGTCATCTCTATCCATGCATCTGTCAGGTTGCTTCCATATCTTGGCCATTGTCAATATTGCTGCAATCAACAGAGGGGTGCACATACTTTTTCCAATTAGTATTTTTCACTTTCTTTGGATATATGCTCAGAAGTGGAATTGCTGGGTCATATTGTATGTGCATTTTTAGTTTTTCTGAGGAACCTCTGTACTGTTTTCCTAACTAAAAAAACTTCACGACCCCGGACCAGCCCACCACTGCGCACCGGGCGCACCGGAGCTTCGCCGAGCCTGCTGCCCCGCGAGTTCCACGGCAGCCGCCCCAGAGCTTTGAGAAAATGGCTGGAGGAATTGCTGAGAAGGAATTGACCGATGAGAGTTGGGATCAAGAAGACGAAGCCCCGCTGGGTCCCGGGTCCGGGCGAGGCTGGGACCCGGGTCAGGTTGAGGCTGGGTCCCGGGTCCGGGCGAAGCCGCACGCCCCCAGGTCTGGGTGAGGCCGCACGCCCCTGGGTCCGGGTAAGGCCACGCGCCCCTGGGTCCAGGTGAGGCTGGGTCCCGGGCCCCGGTGAGGTTGCGCCCCTGGGTCCAGGTGAGGCCATGCGCCCCTGAGTCCGGGTGAAGCCGTGCCCCTGGGTCCGGGCGAGACCAAACCAGAGGGAGTCGGACCTGCATTACCACCATTTGTCCACCATCCAGAGCTGAAAAGTCAGTACCGACAAGTACACATAAGGAACTGGTGGACATTGAAATTGGGTCTCAAAAGAACTGTTGGTCCAGAAAGAAACTCACTACAGACTGATTCATTTGCCTGTCAGCATAACTATTATTGCTCGTCTCACATTTGGTTCTTATAAGTATATTTCTAGTGACACATGATCTCACTCATCTAGGGGAAATGATGAACAACATAGACTGATGAACAAGAACAGACCCAGAAACAAGGAGGCATCGATCAGACTGTCGGGCCTCAGAGGGAGGGTAGGGGAAGGTGGGGGTAGCGGGGAGAGATCAACCAAAGGACTTGTGTGCATTCATAGGAGCCTAACCAATGGTTAAGGACAACAGGGGGATGGGGGCATCCGTGGGAAAATCAATAAAATGTATTAAAAAAAAAAAAAAAACCCTTCAGCACAGCAAAGAGAACCATAAGCAAAACAAAAGGCAACCCACTGAATAGGAGAATATATTTGCAAATGATATCTATATGTATAATCCTACCGAATAATAGACAAATATGCAAATTGACCGTACCTTTGCTATGCCCACGATTGGCCAGGAGGCGCAGGGGGGGCGGGACTCGGGGTGGCCGGGGTGGCTGATTGGGCCAGCGGGATGCTGAGCTTGCGTCGCCAGTGGCGGCGCGAGCTCAGCATCTGCACCATGGCTGTGCTGTGGCACAGAAGGGGCCTCTGGGGCAGCGAGCCCATGTCCTGCTGTGGACCATCAAAAGCAGGGAGCGAAAGCGGGGGAGCTGGCTGTCTGTCCACTCTGGCACCAGCAGACAGCCATCCAGCTCCCCCGCAATCGAAAGCGGGAAGCTGTGTGTCCGCTCCAGCACCAGCGGACCCCCTGCCGTCAAAAGTGAGGAGCAGGCTGCTAGCAGTGTCCGCGGAGTGTGCTAGGCTTTGCGGGGCAGTGGATATGGCCTGGATGGCAGGTTAGGCCTAGGGGACCCTACACGTGCATGATTTAATCATGCACTGGGCCTCTAGTCTATATATATAAAAACCTAATATGCAAAGTGTCCCCTCCGGAGGTCGACTGACCAGGAGTTCAATCGCTCACTATGACGTGCACTGACCACCAGGGGGTGGTGCAGAATGAAGGAAAACCCTGGCTGGCAGCCAGCAGCTAGAGAAGGGAGGCCCCAGCCGGCAGCTGGCAGCCACAAGGGACTCTACCCATGCACAAATTTCATGCACTGGGCCTCTAGTATTCAATAAGGGATTGATATCCAAATATAAGAAACTCACACAATTCAATAACAAAAAAATAAACAATTTGAAAAATGGAAGAGGACAGGAAAAAACATTTCTCTAAAGAAGACATACAGATGGCAAACACATATGAAAAGATGTTTCACATCACTAATCATCAGAGAAATGCAAGTCAAAACTACAGTGAGATATCACCTCATACCTGTCAGAATGGTTGCTATCAAAAAGTCAGCAAACAACAAGCATTGGAGGGGATTTGGACAAAGGGAACCCTCATACACTGTTGGTAGGACTGCAAACTGGTGCAGCCCCTATGGAAACAGTATGGCATTTCCAAGAATTTAATCATCTCTTAAATAGCACTTGACAGCCTTGGAGTGGGAATGCAAAGACTGACCAGGAGCAGGCCCAGGGCAGCCGTCCGCAGGGACACAGTGTCAATGGTGTGGGTGGAGGGAGCTGACCTGTGGTCTCCAGCTGCATCCCTTCCTTCCTCCATTCAAAAGCAGGCTCTGTGCAGCTACCAATGCTGTGTGGCCTGCTTGGCGCTTGCCCTACGACCTGAGCAAACAGGGCATTCCTTGTGCGGTGACATTGGTCAGACATTCCACCCTGGCACCCCGGGAGGGAGGGCTCTATGGCAGGGCTCGCCCTGGGTGATATGAGACTTGGGCTGAAGCTGAGGCCGAGCGGAGAGGGGCCCTCGAGCCTCCAGACTTGAGCCCTAGAGCAGCCTGAGCACCCGCAGGATTGAGAACAGGAGCTTCTCAATCACGTGCACACACTCTAATGGTTGGTTTGGTTGGAGGGAGAAGACTGAAAATTGATCCTTCCATTCTTAATATAATCATCCTATATAATAAAGAGGTAATATGCTAATTGACCCTCACACCCTAGCACAAGATAGCCGCCCCCATGTGGTCAAAGATGGCTGCCACAAGATGGCCGGCAGGGAAGGGTAGTTGTGGGTGATCAGGCCAGCAGGGGAGGACAGTTAGGAGTGACCAGGCTGGCAGGAGAGGGCAGTTGGGGGTGACCTGGCCAGCAGGAGAGGGCAGTTGGGGGTGACCCGGCCGGCAGGGGAGGGCAGTTAGGGGCAAACAGGCCAGCAGGGGAAGGCAGTTGAGGGGGACCTGGCCTGCAGGTGAGGACAGTTGGGAGCAACCAGGCCTACAGGGAAGGGCAGTTGGGGGTGACTGAGCTGGCAAGGGAGGGCACTTGGGGGTGACCAGGCTGGCAAGGGAGGGCAGTTGGGGGTGACCTGGCCAGCAGGAGAGGGCAGCTGGGGGTGACCTGGCCAGCAGGAGAAGGCAGTTGAGGGGGACCTGGCCTGCAGGTGAGGACAGTTGGGAGCAACCAGGCCTACAGGGAAGGGCAGTTGGGGGTGACCAGGTGGCAAGGGAGGGCAGTTGGGGTGACCAGGCTGGCAGGGGAGGGCAGTTGGGGGTTACCGGGCCAGCAAGGGAGGGCAGTTGGGGGCAATCAGATTGGCAGAGGAGCAGTTACATGTCGATCAGGCTGGCAGGGGTGTGGTTAGAGGGTGATCAGGCTGGCAGGCAGGTGAGCGGTTGGGAGCCTGCAGTCCCGGATTGTGAGAGGGATGTCTGACTGCTGGTTTAGGCCCAATACTTATGGGATCAGGCCTAAACCAGCAGTTGGACATCTCCCGAGGGGTCCCAGATTGGAGAGGGTGCAGGCTGGGCTGAGGGACAACCCCCCTGCCGTACATGAATTTCATGCACTGGGCCTCTAGTGTTACATAAAAGCTTATGCTTGTATATTAATTTAACAGAGTCCTAGCTATGGTTTTCTGATATGTTGTTGATTATAGCTTTTCTTCCTCCCTCCTATCCTTCCTCCTTTCCTTCCTTCCTTCCTTCCTTCCTTCCTTCCTTCCTTCCTTCCTTCCTTCCTTCCTTCCTTCCTCCCTCTCTCCCCCTTCCCTTAAGCCTTCCTTCCTTCCTTCATCAAAAGTGGAAGAGATAATTAGCCCAACCTGCTGACTAGCACTATGCTTACTTGCGTCTCTGATGAGGCTGGTTTCTGAACCTGCTCTTCACACATCCCAGCCTGGACTGGTTCCTCTCTCTAGTGGTCCTCTTCCTCCCTCTCCACTTTTTTACTCTGCCCTCCTCCTAACCTTGGTTTAACCAGACTGGAAATACTTAGGGAGAAGTTGGGGTTTCCAGTCATCAGAGCTGGCCACAAGCCTGTTGGGAAGTGCTCTTCTTGCACACTCTCAGGGCATGGGTCCCACTGGACTCCCCATCCCTACGCCCCAGTGTCACCCATCCTCTCTGGCCCACTTCGTGGGCTATCACAGGCGGCAGCTCCCATCCACAGGGTCCCTTGACATTTTTTATGACTTTGTGAGTGAACTCTCAGCACATTTTCAACATATGCAGTCATACCTTTTCTTAAGGTCAACTGGATCCCATTTTGTAAAAAACAAAAAAAATTAAAAAACAACACCAAAAAACCCCAAGAAACAAAAATAGTTATTTGCTAAATTATGAATAAATTCAAAATCATTTTTCCATTTGGAGAGTTTTATACTCCCCTTCAGGTGCAATAATAATATTACTAACACTTTGGGAATACTGACTATATCTTTGGCAGTCTCCTAAGCACTTCCCTATTGCAATAGTTGATCATCTCTCATTTAATTTTGACAGTAGCGCTATGAAGTAACTACTACAACTCTAAGGAAGAGTGAAATAAGACCCAGAAAATTTAAGCAACTTGCCCAAGTCAAGTGGCAAGGATGGGAGAATGCCAAGCAAGGACCTGCTGAGAAGAGCTGGGACCTTTGAAGGTACGTTTCCTTTTCCCTCACTCCATTCCTACCGTGGAGAAGAGACTTCTTGTAGGCCTTTACTCTTCTCAGTCTTAGGGAAGTGGAGAGAGCCAGGACAATCACAACTGCCTAGTTTTGACCTTGACTTAACCCGGAAAGAAAGGAGAGCAGCCCAAAGAAGGCAGATGTTCGACTCCATGAAGAACCCCCATCTCTCTATAACAGCACATTGTTTTGTTCTTTTATTACATCATAATAATATTATGATACAATTTGCCTCAGATACTTTATTGTTATCAAAATCAGTTATTTGTTGTTGCTATTAATGTTATTTTTAGATCATCTATACAGCATCAAAATGAATTGTAAAAAATACAGTCAAGCACCTGGCCGGACCTTTTTCTTGTTTGCATAATGTCAAAGTCAAATCTAACTTTTATTGAATGAGTTGGTCTCAAGTATATTTATAAAAATAGATTTTTAGGGAAAATGGGAAATTGACCGTTGCTCTAAGAATTTCATATGGAGAAGCGTTCTCTTCTGTTTGGTAATGACATGCGATCAAGCACTCCTGTGTTCTTTCCTTTTCCCTTTGTCAAGAATTAGAATACACACTGACTTAAAATTAAATTCTCATAAGCATCATTCACATCCCCACTGTCAGTCACTAGCACTTTGTAAAACTGGTTTTCCATTTAAATGGTTTCATGTCAAAATGGGAGCTGACTGCGGCTGCTCGGGCCCAGCTGGGGAGCAGCCTGACCGGCTCAGCCTGCGGCCAGGGCAGCCCAGGCTGGCGGTGGCCACAGGAAACCGGCTCGGGCACTGCAGCGGGACTCAGCCAGGCCGTGCCAGCGGCTGAAGGGCAAGCAGAGACGTGGAGGGCAACTCCGGCTGGACCAGGGAGAGGGGCAGCCGTTCAGCTGACTCGTAGATCAAGGGCTCCTGAGGGAGTTCATCTCAGGACACCTTGCTCCTTGAATTGGCCCGCGGGGCACTCGGCTGTCCTCCGGGCGGGGAGCTGTGGGCCACCTCCCATCGCCTCTGGCTCCCTCCAGGTGGTCAGTGAGCATGTGGCAGCTTGGGGCCATGGACACAGCTGCCCCTCACCAGGCAGTGTGGGACCCTTTCTCCCGAGGAGGCAGGAGGCTGTGCTCAGGCAGGCTCTGGGGTAACCACTTTAAGGGATTTTTGCCTTGTGATTCACTAGTTGTATTGAAAATGTGAGAAAACAACGTTACGTGATTCATTCTTCCTTTTCTAATTCGGATGTTGTTTTTAAAATGTGACAGATTTCAGAATAACTAAATATCTCCAATGTCACTTTTTTCTTCCAATATTACTATCACATGTGAACCTGGTATTTTGAGACTTTCCATCATCCATCTGGTTCTCTAGGAATCTTTAAAAAGTACAAGTACTTAAAAAAGAATGAGAAGGACAGAAAAAAAAAAAGAATGTTTTAAAGGATATACTTATGTCCGTTTTGCCAAAGTACTTTCTAGTATGGTCAGCAAGCCGCAACGAACTAAGTGTCACTATTTAGTCTTACAATTTATCAAATAAACTAAAAATTTTAGTGTAACTGACGTTCCCATGAATTGCTTAGCTGACGATTGATGTCTGCATTCTTTGCTGTACACCCTTGGAGAGTGCTTAGTGAAGCCACATTTAAGCTGGATTTAAGTAACCCCAGGGGTCACACCGCTGGGAGGAAGGGAAAGCCTCCTCACTCTTGCTTGACTGCAGCCATTCTTAGCTTCTACTCTGCGTGAGCACCACCATACAGTCGTAGAGGATCATGTGATCACAGTGGACCCAGGTCATCACTGGGGACAACTGTGCCAGTGGGACATTCCTTGCTGCTCCTTTCTCCTTAGAAAGGGTGGTCACATGCCCTCGAAAAGCCACTCCAGCCTCTGCTATAGTTCTGTCCTTTTTACTGTTAGAGTGATTGCTCCTTCTCATCTCCTGATCTGGAGCCATGTTCTGAATGAACAGAGCTCATTCTGCCGGGCATTTGATCAGCCGTGATTGAGCTTCAGGTATTTCTATAAATTATCAATTTTACCATATTATAAACCTGTGTGATGATTTGAGTTCTACATGCTGTTTTATTTTTGCTGTTCTATCTCAACTTCACTTCTAGAGAAGTTCTTATTCCAAAGTGTATTGATTAATGGGAGCCCTGACAGTGAGCCATGCCTGGTCAACCACCTAAAATATGTGTGGTACTCAGGCACGTTGCTGTGAAGATCCAGAACAAATATTAGCAAGTGGAGATGGCAGCACATTTTTAAAAAAGATCAACTGGAGTTCACTCCAGAACGCAATAATAGTTCAATATTAAGAAATGTTAATATGATTCGCTACTTTAATAAGTTAATCTCAATCCTTTGTTGATCTGAATAAATGCTAAAACATATCTTAGAGATAACACCTCATTCTGATTTTTAAAAGCACCTTCTATAATGAGTCTAGATTCACACTTCATTAACATGATAAAACTGCACACAGAGATCCATCCCAGGATCAGTATTACATTATCATATTTGTGGTAAAACCTTAAAAGAGAAGTGTTTCTATTAAAGCCAATAGCAGGTCAAGGGTCTCTGTCATCACCAATCTCCTCTCAACCAGTGGCCGCCACCCGGTGGTCCGTGGACCACTGTGGTCCGTGAGGTCCCAAAGGTTGGCGACTGCTGCTAAGCTGTCCTAGAAGCCCTAGTCAAAGGAATAAAATCACAAAATAAGAGGTGCAGCATTTTTATTATTTGCAGTTGACATGTGGTACACCTGATTTGAGAATGAAATCAAATCTTACTTAAAAGCAAAATAAATAATTGGCCACTTACTGACAAATTAAGTTTTTAACCATGAAAACATAGGACAGAAGAAGAAAAGGGGGAGACAACATTCTATTTATTTATCCAACACCTTTCTTGAGAGGCTCCTTTGTGCCTGGTGCTGGGGACACAGCTACAGTAAGACAGAGTCCTGCTGTCTCCCATAATTAGAGATAAACAATCCATAAATGACAAGTGCATCAATGGACAACTAACACTTTCAGGCAGGGGTAAGCGCTGAGAAGGAAGTCAGGAGAATAAGGTGATGGGATAGTGGAACTAGGAGGCCAGGGGCAAGCTGGGCCGGCGCTACCACAGGTGGGAAGGCCTCTCCCAGGCGGTGGAATGGGAGCAGAGACAGGAAGGATGAGGTGGCCAGCCTTGCGCAGAGCTAAGCAGAGGATTAGGAGGCTCGAGGGGGGCAGGAGGGGCTGTGCAAAAAGAGCTGGCCTATAAGAGACAGGAAGGAGCCAGCCCGGCCAGGGAGGGGCTGGAGCAGCATCACTCAGCATCAGGCAGGACCACTTAGCATCAGGCAGTATCACGCAGCATCAGGCAGGATCACGCAGCATCACTCAGCATCAGGGAGCATCACGCAGCATCACGCAGCATCAGGCAGCATCACTCAGCATCAGGCAGCATCAGGCAGCATCACTCAGCATCAGGCAGCATCACGCAGCATCACGCAGCATCAGGCAGCATCACTCAGCATCACGCAGCATCACGCAGCATCACTCAGCATCACGCAGCATCACTCAGCATCACTCAGCATCACGCAGCATCAGGCAGCATCAGGCAGCATCACTCAGCATCACTCAGCATCAGGCAGCATCACGCAGCATCACTCTGCATCAGGCAGCATCAGGCAGCATCAGGCAGCATCAGGCAGCATCACTCAGCATCAGGCAGCATCACTCAGCGTCACTCAGCGTCACTCAGCATCACTCAGCATCACTCAGCATCACTCAGCATCAGGCAGCATCACTCAGCGTCACTCAGCGTCACTCAGCATCACTCAGCATCAGGCAGCATCACTCAGCATCACTCAGCGTCACTCAGCATCACTCAGCATCACTCAGCATCACTCAGCGTCACGCAGCGTCACTCAGCGTCACTCAGCATCACTCAGCATCACTCAGCATCACTCAGCATCACTCAGCATCAGGCAGCATCACTCAGCGTCACTCAGCATCACTCAGCATCACTCAGCATCACTCAGCATCACTCAGCATCACTCAGCATCACTCAGCATCAGGCAGCATCACTCAGCATCACTCAGCATCACTCAGCATCACTCAGCATCAGGCAGCGTCACTCAGCATCACTCAGCATCAGGCAGCATCAGGCAGCATCACTCAGCGTCACTCAGCGTCACTCAGCATCACTCAGCATCACTCAGCATCACTCAGCATCACTCAGCATCACTCAGCATCACTCAGCATCAGGCAGCATCACTCAGCGTCACTCAGCATCACTCAGCATCACTCAGCATCACTCAGCATCACTCAGCATCACTCAGCATCAGGCAGCATCACTCAGCATCACTCAGCATCACTCAGCATCACTCAGCATCAGGCAGCATCACTCAGCGTCACTCAGCATCAGGCAGCATCACGCAGCATCAGGCAGCATCACTCAGCATCACTCAGCATCACTCAGCATCACTCAGCATCACTCAGCATCAGGCAGCATCACTCAGCATCACTCAGCATCACTCAGCGTCACTCAGCATCACTCAGCATCAGGCAGCATCAGGCAGCATCACTCAGCGTCACTCAGCGTCACTCAGCATCACTCAGCATCACTCAGCATCACTCAGCATCAGGCAGCATCACGCAGCATCAGGCAGCATCAGGCAGCATCACTCAGCATCACTCAGCATCACTCAGCATCAGGCAGCGTCACTCAGCGTCAGTCAGCGTCACTCAGCATCACTCAGCATCACTCAGCATCACTCAGCATCACTCAGCATCAGGCAGCATCACGCAGCATCAGGCAGCATCACTCAGCATCACTCAGCATCACTCAGCATCACTCAGCATCAGGCAGCATCACTCAGCGTCACTCAGCTTCACTCAGCATCACTCAGCATCACTCAGCATCACTCAGCATCACTCAGCATCAGGCAGCATCACGCAGCATCAGGCAGCATCACTCAGCATCACTCAGCATCACTCAGCATCACTCAGCATCAGGCAGCATCACTCAGCGTCACTCAGCGTCACTCAGCATCACTCAGCATCACTCAGCATCACTCAGCATCAGGCAGCATCAGGCAGCATCACTCAGCGTCACTCAGCGTCACTCAGCATCACTCAGCATCACTCAGCATCACTCAGCATCAGGCAGCATCACGCAGCATCAGGCAGCATCACTCAGCATCACTCAGCATCACTCAGCATCACTCAGCATCACTCAGCATCAGGCAGCATCACTCAGCGTCACTCAGCGTCACTCAGCATCACTCAGCATCACTCAGCATCACTCAGCATCACTCAGCATCAGGCAGCATCACGCAGCATCAGGCAGCATCACTCAGCATCACTCAGCATCACACAGCATCACTCAGCATCAGGCAGCATCACTCAGCATCACTCAGCATCACTCAGCATCAGGCAGCATCACTCAGCATCAGGCAGCATCACTCAGCGTCACTCAGCGTCACTCAGCGTCACTCAGCATCACTCAGCATCACTCAGCATCAGGCAGCATCACTCAGCATCAGGCAGCATCACTCAGCATCACTCAGCGTCACTCAGCATCACTCAGCATCAGGCAGCATCACTCAGCGTCACTCAGCGTCACTCAGCATCACTCAGCATCACTCAGCATCACTCAGCATCAGGCAGCATCAGGCAGCATCAGGCAGCATCATGCAGCATCAGGCAGCATCACTCAGCGTCACTCAGCGTCACTCAGCATCACTCAGCATCACTCAGCATCACTCAGCATCAGGCAGCATCACGCAGCATCAGGCAGCATCACTCAGCATCACTCAGCATCACTCAGCATCACTCAGCATCAGGCAGCATCACTCAGCGTCACTCAGCGTCACTCAGCCTCACTCAGCATCACTCAGCATCACTCAGCATCAGGCAGCATCAGGCAGCATCAGGCAGCATCATGCAGCATCAGGCAGCATCACTCAGCATCACTCAGCATCACTCAGCATCACTCAGCATCAGGCAGCATCACTCAGCATCACTCAGCGTCACTCAGCGTCACTCAGCATCACTCAGCATCACTCAGCATCACTCAGCATCAGGCAGCATCACGCAGCATCAGGCAGCATCACTCAGCATCACTCAGCATCACTCAGCATCACTCAGCATCAGGCAGCATCACTCAGCGTCACTCAGCGTCACTCAGCATCACTCAGCATCACTCAGCATCACTCAGCATCAGGCAGCATCACTCAGCGTCACTCAGCGTCACTCAGCATCACTCAGCATCACTCAGCATCACTCAGCATCAGGCAGCATCACGCAGCATCAGGCAGCATCACTCAGCATCACTCAGCATCACTCAGCATCACTCAGCATCAGGCAGCATCACTCAGCGTCACTCAGCGTCACTCAGCATCACTCAGCATCACTCAGCATCACTCAGCATCACTCAGCATCAGGCAGCATCACGCAGCATCAGGCAGCATCACTCAGCATCACTCAGCATCACTCAGCATCACTCAGCATCAGGCAGCATCACTCAGCGTCACTCAGCGTCACTCAGCATCACTCAGCATCACTCAGCATCACTCAGCATCACTCAGCATCAGGCAGCATCACGCAGCATCAGGCAGCATCACTCAGCATCACTCAGCATCACTCAGCATCACTCAGCATCAGGCAGCATCACTCAGCATCACGCAGCATCACTCAGCATCAGGCAGCATCACTCAGCATCAGGCAGCATCACTCAGCGTCACTCAGCGTCACTCAGCATCACTCAGCATCACTCAGCATCACTCAGCATCAGGCAGCATCACTCAGCATCAGGCAGCATCACTCAGCATCACTCAGCGTCACTCAGCATCACTCAGCATCAGGCAGCATCACTCAGCGTCACTCAGCGTCACTCAGCATCACTCAGCATCACTCAGCATCACTCAGCATCAGGCAGCATCACTCAGCGTCACTCAGCGTCACTCAGCATCACTCAGCATCACTCAGCATCACTCAGCATCACTCAGCATCAGGCAGCATCACGCAGCATCAGGCAGCATCACTCAGCATCACTCAGCATCACTCAGCATCACTCAGCATCAGGCAGCATCACTCAGCATCAGGCAGCATCAGGCAGCATCAGGCAGCATCATGCAGCATCAGGCAGCATCACTCAGCGTCACTCAGCGTCACTCAGCATCACTCAGCATCACTCAGCATCACTCAGCATCAGGCAGCATCACGCAGCATCAGGCAGCATCACTCAGCATCACTCAGCATCACTCAGCATCACTCAGCATCACTCAGCATCAGGCAGCATCACGCAGCATCAGGCAGCATCACTCAGGATCAGGCAGCATCACTCAGCATCAGGCAGCATCACTCAGCATCAGGCAGCATCACTCAGCATCACTCAGCATCAGGCAGCATCACTCAGCATCAGGCAGCATCACTCAGCATCAGGCAGCATCACTCAGCATCACTCAGCATCACGCAGCATCAGGCAGCATCACGCAGCATCAGGCAGCATCAGGCAGCATCAGGCAGCATCACGCAGCATCACACAGCATCACGCAGCATCAGGCAGCATCACGCAGCATCAGGCAGCATCACTCAGCATCAGGCAGCATCACTCAGCGTCACTCAGCGTCACTCAGCATCACTCAGCATCACTCAGCATCACTCAGCATCAGGCAGCATCAGGCAGCATCAGGCAGCATCAGGCAGCATCAGGCAGCATCATGCAGCATCAGGCAGCATCACGCAGCATCACTCAGCATCACGCAGCATCACTCAGCATCACGCAGCATCAGGCAGCATCAGGCAGCATCACTCAGGATCAGGCAGCATCACTCAGCATCAGGCAGCATCACTCAGCATCAGGCAGCATCACGCAGCATCAGGCAGCATCAGGCAGCATCAGGCAGCATCACGCAGCATCACACAGCATCACGCAGCATCACGCAGCATCAGGCAGCATCACGCAGCATCAGGCAGCATCACTCAGCATCAGGCAGCATCACGCAGCATCACACAGCATCACGCAGCATCACGCAGCATCAAGCAAGATCACGCAGCATAACTCAGCATCACTCAGCATCAGGCAGCATCACGCAGCATCAGGCAGCATCAGGCAGCATCAGGCAGCATCAGGCAGAATCACTAAGCATCACTCAGCATCAGGCAGCATCAGGCAGCATCAGGCAGCATCAGGCAGCATCAGGCAGAATCACTCAGCATCACTCAGCATCAGGCAGCATCACTCAGCATCACGCAGGATCACGCAGCATCAGGCAGCATCAGCATCACTCAGGATCAGGCAGCATCACACAGCATCACTCAGCTTCACTCAGCATCACGCAGCACCATGCAGCATCAGGCAGCATCACTCAGCATCACTCAGCATCACGCAGCATCAGGCAGCATCAGGCAGCATCACTCAGCATCAGGCAGCATCACTCAGCATCAGGCAGCATCACTCAGGATCAGGCAGCATCACTCAGCATCAGGCAGCATCACACAGCATCAGGCAGCATCACTCAGCATCACTCAGCATCAGGCAGCATCACTCAGCATCAGGCAGCATCACTCAGCATCAGGCAGCATCACTCAGCATCACTCAGCATCACGCAGCATCAGGCAGCATCAGGCAGCATCACTCAGCATCAGGCAGCATCACTCAGGATCAGGCAGCATCACTCAGCATCAGGCAGCATCACTCAGCATCAGGCAGCATCACTCAGCATCACTCAGCATCAGGCAGCATCACGCAGCATCAGGCAGCATCAGGCAGCATCAGGCAGCATCACGCAGCATCACACAGCATCACGCAGCATCACGCAGCATCAGGCAGCATCACGCAGCATCAGGCAGCATCACTCAGCATCAGGCAGCATCACACAGCATCACACAGCATCACGCAGCATCACGCAGCATCAGGCAGCATCACGCAGCATCAGGCAGCATCAGGCAGCATCAGGCAGCATCACGCAGCATCACTCAGCATCAGGCAGCATCACTCAGCATCAGGCAGCATCACGCATCATCACGCAGCATCAAGCAGCATCACGCAGCATAACTCAGCATCACTCAGCATCAGGCAGCATCAGGCAGCATCAGGCAGAATCACTCAGCATCACTCAGCATCACTCAGCATCACTCAGCATCACTCAGCATCAGGCAGCATCACGCAGCATCACGCAGCATCAGGCAGCATCACTCAGCATCACGCAGCATTACTCAGCATCACGCAGCATCACTCAGCATCAGGCAGCATCAGGTAGCATCACTCAGCATCACGCAGCATCACGCAGCACCACACAGCATCACTCAGCATCACGCAGCATCAGGCAGCATCACTCAGCATCACGCAGCATCACTCAGCATCACGCAGCATCACTCAGCTTCACTCAGCATCACGCAGCATCACTCAGCTTCACTCAGCTTCACTCAGCATCACTCAGCATCACGCAGCATCAGGCAGCATCACTCAGCATCACTCAGCATCACGCAGCATCACTCAGTCACTCAGCATCAGGCAGCATCAGGCAGCATCAGGCAGCATCAGGCAGCATCACTCAGCATCACGCAGCATCACTCAGCATCAGGCAGCATCACTCAGCATCAGGCAGCATCACTCAGCATCAGGCAGCATCACTCAGCGTCACTCAGCGTCACTCAGCATCACTCAGCATCACTCAGCATCACTCAGCATCAGGCAGCATCACTCAGCGTCACTCAGCGTCACTCAGCATCACTCAGCATCAGGCAGCATCACTCAGCATCAGGCAGCATCACTCAGCGTCACTCAGCGTCACTCAGCATCACTCAGCATCACTCAGCATCACTCAGCATCAGGCAGCATCACTCAGCGTCACTCAGCGTCACTCAGCATCACTCAGCATCAGGCAGCATCACTCAGAGTCACTCAGCGTCACTCAGCATCACTCAGCATCACTCAGCATCACTCAGCATCAGGCAGCATCACGCAGCATCAGGCAGCATCATGCAGCATCAGGCAGCATCACTCAGCATCACTCAGCATCACTCAGCATCACTCAGCATCAGGCAGCATCACTCAGCATCACTCAGCATCACTCAGCGTCACTCAGCATCACTCAGCATCACTCAGCATCAGGCAGCATCACTCAGCGTCACTCAGCGTCACTCAGCATCACTCAGCATCACTCAGCATCAGGCAGCATCACGCAGCATCAGGCAGCATCACTCAGCATCACTCAGCATCACTCAGCATCACTCAGCATCAGGCAGCATCACTCAGCGTCACTCAGCGTCACTCAGCATCACTCAGCATCACTCAGCATCACTCAGCATCAGGCAGCATCACGCAGCATCAGGCAGCATCACTCAGCATCACTCAGCATCACTCAGCATCACTCAGCATCAGGCAGCATCACTCAGCGTCACTCAGCATCACTCAGCATCACTCAGCATCACTCAGCATCACTCAGCATCACTCAGCATCAGGGAGCATCACGCAGCATCAGGCAGCATCACTCAGCATCACTCAGCATCACTCAGCATCACTCAGCATCAGGCAGCATCAGGCAGCATCACTCAGCATCACTCAGCATCACTCAGCGTCACTCAGCATCACTCAGCATCAGGCAGCATCAGGCAGCATCACTCAGCGTCACTCAGCGTCACTCAGCATCACTCAGCATCACTCAGCATCACTCAGCATCAGGCAGCATCACGCAGCATCAGGCAGCATCACTCAGCATCACTCAGCATCACT
This sequence comes from Eptesicus fuscus, assembly GCF_027574615.1. Lineage (NCBI taxonomy): Eukaryota > Metazoa > Chordata > Mammalia > Chiroptera > Vespertilionidae > Eptesicus > Eptesicus fuscus. The sequence continues at coordinate 63,828,324 of NC_072488.1, forward strand.
CAGCATCAGGCAGCATCACTCAGCGTCACTCAGCGTCACTCAGCATCACTCAGCATCACTCAGCATCACTCAGCATCAGGCAGCATCACGCAGCATCAGGCAGCATCACTCAGCATCACTCAGCATCACTCAGCATCACTCAGCATCAGGCAGCATCACTCAGCGTCACTCAGCGTCACTCAGCATCACTCAGCATCACTCAGCATCACTCAGCATCACTCAGCATCAGGCAGCATCACGCAGCATCAGGCAGCATCACTCAGCATCACTCAGCATCACTCAGCATCACTCAGCATCAGGCAGCATCACTCAGCGTCACTCAGCGTCACTCAGCATCACTCAGCATCACTCAGCATCACTCAGCATCACTCAGCATCAGGCAGCATCAGGCAGCATCACTCAGCGTCACTCAGCGTCACTCAGCATCACTCAGCATCACTCAGCATCACTCAGCATCAGGCAGCATCACGCAGCATCAGGCAGCATCACTCAGCATCACTCAGCATCACTCAGCATCACTCAGCATCACTCAGCATCAGGCAGCATCACTCAGCGTCACTCAGCGTCACTCAGCATCACTCAGCATCACTCAGCATCACTCAGCATCACTCAGCATCAGGCAGCATCACGCAGCATCAGGCAGCATCACTCAGCATCACTCAGCATCACTCAGCATCACTCAGCATCACTCAGCATCAGGCAGCATCACTCAGCATCACTCAGCATCACTCAGCATCAGGCAGCATCACTCAGCATCAGGCAGCGTCACTCAGCGTCACTCAGCGTCACTCAGCGTCACTCAGCGTCACTCAGCATCACTCAGCATCAGGCAGCATCACTCAGCATCAGGCAGCATCACTCAGCATCACTCAGCGTCACTCAGCATCACTCAGCATCAGGCAGCATCACTCAGCGTCACTCAGCGTCACTCAGCATCACTCAGCATCACTCAGCATCACTCAGCATCAGGCAGCATCAGGCAGCATCAGGCAGCATCATGCAGCATCAGGCAGCATCACTCAGCATCACTCAGCATCACTCAGCATCACTCAGCATCAGGCAGCATCACTCAGCATCACTCAGCATCACTCAGCGTCACTCAGCATCACTCAGCATCAGGCAGCATCAGGCAGCATCACTCAGCGTCACTCAGCGTCACTCAGCGTCACTCAGCATCACTCAGCATCACTCAGCATCAGGCAGCATCACGCAGCATCAGGCAGCATCACTCAGCATCACTCAGCATCACTCAGCATCACTCAGCATCAGGCAGCATCACTCAGCGTCACTCAGCGTCACTCAGCATCACTCAGCATCACTCAGCATCACTCAGCATCAGGCAGCATCACGCAGCATCACGCAGCATCACTCAGCATCACTCAGCATCACTCAGCATCACTCAGCATCAGGCAGCATCACTCAGCGTCACTCAGCGTCACTCAGCATCACTCAGCATCACTCAGCATCACTCAGCATCACTCAGCATCACTCAGCGTCACTCAGCGTCACTCAGCATCACTCAGCATCAGGCAGCATCACTCAGCGTCACTCAGCGTCACTCAGCGTCACTCAGCGTCACTCAGCATCACTCAGCATCAGGCAGCATCACTCAGCATCAGGCAGCATCACTCAGCATCACTCAGCATCAGGCAGCATCAGGCAGCATCACTCAGCGTCACTCAGCATCACTCAGCATCACTCAGCATCAGGCAGCATCACTCAGCGTCACTCAGCGTCACTCAGCGTCACTCAGCATCAGGCAGCATCACTTAGCGTCACTCAGCGTCACTCAGCATCACTCAGCATCAGGCAGCATCACTCAGCATCACTCAGCATCACTCAGCATCACTCAGCATCACTCAGCATCACTCAGCATCAGGCAGCATCACTCAGCGTCACTCAGCGTCACTCAGCATCAGGCAGCATCACTCAGCGTCACTCAGCGTCACTCAGCATCAGGCAGCATCACTCAGCATCACTCAGCATCAGGCAGCATCACTCAGCATCAGGCAGCATCACTCAGCGTCAGGCAGCATCACTCAGCGTCACTCAGCGTCACTCAGCCTCACTCAGCATCACTCAGCATCACTCAGCATCAGGCAGCATCAGGCAGCATCAGGCAGCATCATGCAGCATCAGGCAGCATCACTCAGCATCACTCAGCATCACTCAGCATCACTCAGCATCAGGCAGCATCACTCAGCATCACTCAGCGTCACTCAGCATCACTCAGCATCACTCAGCATCACTCAGCATCAGGCAGCATCACGCAGCATCAGGCAGCATCACTCAGCATCACTCAGCATCACTCAGCATCACTCAGCATCAGGCAGCATCACTCAGCGTCACTCAGCGTCACTCAGCATCACTCAGCATCACTCAGCATCACTCAGCATCAGGCAGCATCAGGCAGCATCACTCAGCGTCACTCAGCGTCACTCAGCATCACTCAGCATCACTCAGCATCACGCAGCATCACGCAGCATCAGGCAGCATCACTCAGCATCACTCAGCATCACTCAGCATCACTCAGCATCAGGCAGCATCACTCAGCGTCACTCAGCGTCACTCAGCATCACTCAGCATCACTCAGCATCACTCAGCATCAGGCAGCATCACGCAGCATCAGGCAGCATCACTCAGCATCACTCAGCATCACTCAGCATCACTCAGCATCAGGCAGCATCACTCAGCGTCACTCAGCGTCACTCAGCATCACTCAGCATCACTCAGCATCACTCAGCATCACTCAGCATCAGGCAGCATCACGCAGCATCAGGCAGCATCACTCAGCATCACTCAGCATCACTCAGCATCACTCAGCTTCAGGCAGCATCACTCAGCATCACGCAGCATCACTCAGCATCAGGCAGCATCACTCAGCATCAGGCAGCATCACTCAGCGTCACTCAGCGTCACTCAGCGTCACTCAGCATCACTCAGCATCACTCAGCATCACTCAGCATCAGGCAGCATCACTCAGCATCAGGCAGCATCACTCAGCATCACTCAGCGTCACTCAGCATCACTCAGCATCAGGCAGCATCACTCAGCGTCACTCAGCGTCACTCAGCATCACTCAGCATCACTCAGCATCACTCAGCATCAGGCAGCATCAGGCAGCATCAGGCAGCATCATGCAGCATCAGGCAGCATCACTCAGCGTCACTCAGCGTCACTCAGCATCACTCAGCATCACTCAGCATCACTCAGCATCAGGCAGCATCACGCAGCATCAGGCAGCATCACTCAGCATCACTCAGCATCACTCAGCATCACTCAGCATCACTCAGCATCAGGCAGCATCAGGCAGCATCAGGCAGCATCACTCAGCATCAGGCAGCATCACTCAGCATCACTCAGCATCACTCAGCATCACTCAGCATCACTCAGCATCAGGCAGCATCAGGCAGCATCACTCAGCATCACTCAGCATCAGGCAGCATCACTCAGCATCAGGCAGCATCAGTCAGCATCACTCAGCATCAGGCAGCATCACTCAGCATCAGGCAGCATCACTCAGCATCACTCAGCATCACTCAGCATCACTCAGCATCACTCAGCATCAGGCAGCATCAGGCAGCATCAGGCAGCATCACTCAGCATCAGGCAGCATCACTCAGCATCAGGCAGCATCACTCAGCATCACTCAGCATCAGGCAGCATCACTCAGCATCAGGCAGCATCACTCAGCATCAGGCAGCATCACGCAGCACCACTCAGCATCACGCAGCATCAGGCAGCATCACGCAGCATCAGGCAGCATCAGGCAGCATCAGGCAGCATCACGCAGCATCACACAGCATCACGCAGCATCAGGCAGCATCACGCAGCATCAGGCAGCATCACTCAGCATCAGGCAGCATCACTCAGCGTCACTCAGCGTCACTCAGCATCACTCAGCATCACTCAGCATCACTCAGCATCAGGCAGCATCAGGCAGCATCAGGCAGCATCAGGCAGCATCAGGCAGCATCATGCAGCATCAGGCAGCATCACGCAGCATCACTCAGCATCACGCAGCATCAGGCAGCATCACGCAGCATCAGGCAGCATCAGGCAGCATCACTCAGGATCAGGCAGCATCACTCAGCATCAGGCAGCATCACTCAGCATCAGGCAGCATCACTCAGCATCAGGCAGCATCACTCAGCATCACTCAGCATCACGCAGCATCAGGCAGCATCACGCAGCATCAGGCAGCATCACGCAGCATCAGGCAGCATCACGCAGCATCACTCAGCATCACGCAGCATCACGCAGCATCAGGCAGCATCACGCAGCATCAGGCAGCATCACTCAGCATCAGGCAGCATCACGCAGCATCACACAGCATCACGCAGCATCACGCAGCATCAAGCAGCATCACGCAGCATAACTCAGCATCACTCAGCATCAGGCAGCATCACGCAGCATCAGGCAGCATCAGGCAGCATCACGCAGCATCACTCAGCATCAGGCAGCATCACTCAGCATCAGGCAGCATCACGCAGCATCACGCAGCATCAATCAGCATCACGCAGCATAACTCAGCATCACTCAGCATCAGGCAGCATCAGGCAGCTTCAGGCAGAATCACTCAGCATCACTCAGCATCACTCAGCATCACTCAGCATCACTCAGCATCAGGCAGCATCACGCAGCATCACGCAGCATCAGGCAGCATCACTCAGCATCACGCAGCATTACTCAGCATCACGCAGCATCACTCAGCATCAGGCAGCATCAGGCAGCATCACTCAGCATCACGCAGCATCACCCAGCACCACGCAGCATCACTCAGCATCACGCAGCATCAGGCAGCATCACTCAGGATCAGGCAGCATCACTCAGCATCAGGCAGCATCACACAGCATCAGGCAGCATCACTCAGCATCACTCAGCATCAGGCAGCATCACTCAGCATCAGGCAGCATCACTCAGCATCAGGCAGCATCACTCAGCATCACTCAGCATCACGCAGCATCAGGCAGCATCACGCAGCATCAGGCAGCATCAGGCAGCATCACTCAGGATCAGGCAGCATCACTCAGCATCAGGCAGCATCACTCAGCATCAGGCAGAATCACTCAGCATCACTCAGCATCAGGCAGCATCACGCAGCATCAGGCAGCATCAGGCAGCATCAGGCAGCATCACGCAGCATCACACAGCATCACGCAGCATCACGCAGCATCAGGCAGCATCACGCAGCATCAGGCAGCATCACTCAGCATCAGGCAGCATCACACAGCATCACACAGCATCACGCAGCATCACGCAGCATCAGGCAGCATCACGCAGCATCAGGCAGCATCAGGCAGCATCAGGCAGCATCACGCAGCATCACTCAGCATCAGGCAGCATCACTCAGCATCAGGCAGCATCACGCAGCATCACGCAGCATCAAGCAGCATCACGCAGCATAACTCAGCATCACTCAGCATCAGGCAGCATCAGGCAGCATCAGGCAGAATCACTCAGCATCACTCAGCATCACTCAGCATCACTCAGCATCACTCAGCATCAGGCAGCATCACGCAGCATCACGCAGCATCAGGCAGCATCACTCAGCATCACGCAGCATTACTCAGCATCACGCAGCATCACTCAGCATCAGGCAGCATCAGGCAGCATCACTCAGCATCACGCAGCATCACGCAGCACCACACAGCATCACTCAGCATCACGCAGCATCAGGCAGCATCACTCAGCATCACGCAGCATCACTCAGCATCACGCAGCATCACTCAGCATCACTCAGCATCACGCAGCATCACTCAGCATCAGGCAGCATCACTCAGCTTCACTCAGCATCACTCAGCATCACTCAGCATCACGCAGCATCAGGCAGCATCACTCAGCATCACTCAACTTCACGCAGCATCACTCAGTCACTCAGCATCAGGCAGCATCAGGCAGCATCAGGCAGCATCACTCAGCATCACGCAGCATCACTCAGCATCAGGCAGCATCACTCAGCATCACTCAGCATCAGGCAGCATCACTCAGCATCAGGCAGCATCACTCAGCGTCACTCAGCGTCACTCAGCATCACTCAGCATCACTCAGCATCACTCAGCATCAGGCAGCATCACTCAGCGTCACTCAGCGTCACTCAGCATCACTCAGCATCAGGCAGCATCACTCAGCATCAGGCAGCATCACTCAGCGTCACTCAGCGTCACTCAGCATCACTCAGCATCACTCAGCATCACTCAGCATCAGGCAGCATCACTCAGCGTCACTCAGCGTCACTCAGCATCACTCAGCATCAGGCAGCATCACTCAGCGTCACTCAGCGTCACTCAGCATCACTCAGCATCACTCAGCATCACTCAGCATCAGGCAGCATCACGCAGCATCAGGCAGCATCATGCAGCATCAGGCAGCATCACTCAGCATCACTCAGCATCACTCAGCATCACTCAGCATCAGGCAGCATCACTCAGCATCACTCAGCATCACTCAGCGTCACTCAGCATCACTCAGCATCAGGCAGCATCAGGCAGCATCACTCAGCGTCACTCAGCGTCACTCAGCATCACTCAGCATCACTCAGCATCACTCAGCATCAGGCAGCATCACGCAGCATCAGGCAGCATCACTCAGCATCACTCAGCATCACTCAGCATCACTCAGCATCAGGCAGCATCACTCAGCGTCACTCAGCGTCACTCAGCATCACTCAGCATCACTCAGCATCACTCAGCATCAGGCAGCATCACGCAGCATCAGGCAGCATCACTCAGCATCACTCAGCATCACTCAGCATCACTCAGCATCAGGCAGCATCACTCAGCGTCACTCAGCGTCACTCAGCATCACTCAGCATCACTCAGCATCACTCAGCATCACTCAGCATCAGGCAGCATCACGCAGCATCAGGCAGCATCACTCAGCATCACTCAGCATCACTCAGCATCACTCAGCATCACTCAGCATCAGGCAGCATCACTCAGCATCACTCAGCATCACTCAGCGTCACTCAGCATCACTCAGCATCAGGCAGCATCAGGCAGCATCACTCAGCGTCACTCAGCGTCACTCAGCATCACTCAGCATCACGCAGCATCAGGCAGCATCACGCAGCATCAGGCAGCATCAGGCAGCATCACTCAGGATCAGGCAGCATCACTCAGCATCAGGCAGCATCACTCAGCATCAGGCAGCATCACTCAGCATCACTCAGCATCAGGCAGCATCACGCAGCATCAGGCAGCATCAGGCAGCATCAGGCAGCATCACGCAGCATCACACAGCATCACGCAGCATCACGCAGCATCAGGCAGCATCACGCAGCATCAGGCAGCATCACTCAGCATCAGGCAGCATCACACAGCATCACACAGCATCACGCAGCATCACGCAGCATCAGGCAGCATCACGCAGCATCAGGCAGCATCAGGCAGCATCAGGCAGCATCACGCAGCATCACTCAGCATCAGGCAGCATCACTCAGCATCAGGCAGCATCACGCAGCATCACGCAGCATCAAGCAGCATCACGCAGCATAACTCAGCATCACTCAGCATCAGGCAGCATCAGGCAGCATCAGGCAGAATCACTCAGCATCACTCAGCATCACTCAGCATCACTCAGCATCACTCAGCATCAGGCAGCATCACGCAGCATCACGCAGCATCAGGCAGCATCACTCAGCATCACGCAGCATTACTCAGCATCACGCAGCATCACTCAGCATCAGGCAGCATCAGGCAGCATCACTCAGCATCACGCAGCATCACTCAGCATCACGCAGCATCACTCAGCTTCACTCAGCATCACGCAGCATCACTCAGCATCAGGCAGCATCACTCAGCTTCACTCAGCATCACTCAGCATCACTCAGCATCACGCAGCATCAGGCAGCATCACTCAGCATCACTCAACTTCACGCAGCATCACTCAGTCACTCAGCATCAGGCAGCATCAGGCAGCATCAGGCAGCATCACTCAGCATCACGCAGCATCACTCAGCATCAGGCAGCATCACTCAGCATCACTCAGCATCAGGCAGCATCACTCAGCATCAGGCAGCATCACTCAGCGTCACTCAGCGTCACTCAGCATCACTCAGCATCACTCAGCATCACTCAGCATCAGGCAGCATCACTCAGCGTCACTCAGCGTCACTCAGCATCACTCAGCATCAGGCAGCATCACTCAGCATCAGGCAGCATCACTCAGCGTCACTCAGCGTCACTCAGCATCACTCAGCATCACTCAGCATCACTCAGCATCAGGCAGCATCACTCAGCGTCACTCAGCGTCACTCAGCATCACTCAGCATCAGGCAGCATCACTCAGCGTCACTCAGCGTCACTCAGCATCACTCAGCATCACTCAGCATCACTCAGCATCAGGCAGCATCACGCAGCATCAGGCAGCATCATGCAGCATCAGGCAGCATCACTCAGCATCACTCAGCATCACTCAGCATCACTCAGCATCAGGCAGCATCACTCAGCATCACTCAGCATCACTCAGCGTCACTCAGCATCACTCAGCATCAGGCAGCATCAGGCAGCATCACTCAGCGTCACTCAGCGTCACTCAGCATCACTCAGCATCACTCAGCATCACTCAGCATCAGGCAGCATCACGCAGCATCAGGCAGCATCACTCAGCATCACTCAGCATCACTCAGCATCACTCAGCATCAGGCAGCATCACTCAGCGTCACTCAGCGTCACTCAGCATCACTCAGCATCACTCAGCATCACTCAGCATCAGGCAGCATCACGCAGCATCAGGCAGCATCACTCAGCATCACTCAGCATCACTCAGCATCACTCAGCATCAGGCAGCATCACTCAGCGTCACTCAGCGTCACTCAGCATCACTCAGCATCACTCAGCATCACTCAGCATCACTCAGCATCAGGCAGCATCACGCAGCATCAGGCAGCATCACTCAGCATCACTCAGCATCACTCAGCATCACTCAGCATCACTCAGCATCAGGCAGCATCACTCAGCATCACTCAGCATCACTCAGCGTCACTCAGCATCACTCAGCATCAGGCAGCATCAGGCAGCATCACTCAGCGTCACTCAGCGTCACTCAGCATCACTCAGCATCACTCAGCATCACTCAGCATCAGGCAGCATCACGCAGCATCAGGCAGCATCACTCAGCATCACTCAGCATCACTCAGCATCACTCAGCATCACTCAGCATCAGGCAGCATCACTCAGCATCAGGCAGCATCACTCAGCATCACTCAGCATCACTCAGCGTCACTCAGCATCAGGCAGCATCACTCAGCGTCACTCAGCGTCACTCAGCATCACTCAGCATCACTCAGCATCACTCAGCATCAGGCAGCATCACGCAGCATCAGGCAGCATCACTCAGCATCACTCAGCATCACTCAGCATCACTCAGCATCAGGCAGCATCACTCAGCGTCACTCAGCGTCACTCAGCATCACTCAGCATCACTCAGCATCACTCAGCATCAGGCAGCATCACGCAGCATCAGGCAGCATCACTCAGCATCACTCAGCATCACTCAGCATCACTCAGCATCAGGCAGCATCACTCAGCGTCACTCAGCGTCACTCAGCATCACTCAGCATCACTCAGCATCACTCAGCATCAGGCAGCATCAGGCAGCATCACTCAGCGTCACTCAGCGTCACTCAGCATCACTCAGCATCACTCAGCATCACTCAGCATCAGGCAGCATCACGCAGCATCAGGCAGCATCACTCAGCATCACTCAGCATCACTCAGCATCACTCAGCATCACTCAGCATCACTCAGCATCAGGCAGCATCACTCAGCGTCACTCAGCGTCACTCAGCATCACTCAGCATCACTCAGCATCACTCAGCATCACTCAGCATCAGGCAGCATCACGCAGCATCAGGCAGCATCACTCAGCATCACTCAGCATCACTCAGCATCACTCAGCATCACTCAGCATCAGGCAGCATCACTCAGCATCACTCAGCATCACTCAGCATCAGGCAGCATCACTCAGCATCAGGCAGCGTCACTCAGCGTCACTCAGCGTCACTCAGCGTCACTCAGCATCACTCAGCATCACTCAGCATCAGGCAGCATCACTCAGCATCAGGCAGCATCACTCAGCATCACTCAGCGTCACTCAGCATCACTCAGCATCAGGCAGCATCACTCAGCGTCACTCAGCGTCACTCAGCATCACTCAGCATCACTCAGCATCACTCAGCATCAGGCAGCATCAGGCAGCATCAGGCAGCATCATGCAGCATCAGGCAGCATCACTCAGCGTCACTCAGCGTCACTCAGCATCACTCAGCATCACTCAGCATCACTCAGCATCAGGCAGCATCACGCAGCATCACTCAGCATCACTCAGCATCAGGCAGCATCACTCAGCGTCACTCAGCGTCACTCAGCCTCACTCAGCATCACTCAGCATCACTCAGCATCAGGCAGCATCAGGCAGCATCAGGCAGCATCACGCAGCATCAGGCAGCATCACTCAGCATCACTCAGCATCACTCAGCATCACTCAGCATCAGGCAGCATCACTCAGCATCACTCAGCATCACTCAGCGTCACTCAGCATCACTCAGCATCACTCAGCATCACTCAGCATCAGGCAGCATCACGCAGCATCAGGCAGCATCACTCAGCATCACTCAGCATCACTCAGCATCACTCAGCATCAGGCAGCATCACTCAGCTTCACTCAGCGTCACTCAGCATCACTCAGCATCACTCAGCATCACTCAGCATCAGGCAGCATCAGGCAGCATCACTCAGCGTCACTCAGCGTCACTCAGCATCACTCAGCATCACTCAGCATCACGCAGCATCACGCAGCATCAGGCAGCATCACTCAGCATCACTCAGCATCACTCAGCATCACTCAGCATCAGGCAGCATCACTCAGCGTCACTCAGCGTCACTCAGCATCACTCAGCATCACTCAGCATCACTCAGCATCAGGCAGCATCAGGCAGCATCAGGCAGCATCACTCAGCATCACTCAGCATCACTCAGCATCACTCAGCATCAGGCAGCATCACTCAGCGTCACTCAGCGTCACTCAGCATCACTCAGCATCACTCAGCATCACTCAGCATCAGGCAGCATCACGCAGCATCAGGCAGCATCACTCAGCATCACTCAGCATCACTCAGCATCACTCAGCATCAGGCAGCATCACTCAGCATCACGCAGCATCACTCAGCATCAGGCAGCATCACTCAGCATCAGGCAGCATCACTCAGCGTCACTCAGCGTCACTCAGCGTCACTCAGCATCACTCAGCATCACTCAGCATCACTCAGCATCAGGCAGCATCACTCAGCATCAGGCAGCATCACTCAGCATCACTCAGCGTCACTCAGCATCACTCAGCATCAGGCAGCATCACTCAGCGTCACTCAGCGTCACTCAGCATCACTCAGCATCACTCAGCATCACTCAGCATCAGGCAGCATCAGGCAGCATCAGGCAGCATCATGCAGCATCAGGCAGCATCACTCAGCGTCACTCAGCGTCACTCAGCATCACTCAGCGTCACTCAGCATCACTCAGCATCAGGCAGCATCACGCAGCATCAGGCAGCATCACTCAGCATCACTCAGCATCACTCAGCATCACTCAGCATCACTCAGCATCAGGCAGCATCAGGCAGCATCAGGCAGCATCACTCAGGATCAGGCAGCATCACTCAGCATCAGGCAGCATCACTCAGCATCAGGCAGCATCACTCAGCATCACTCAGCATCAGGCAGCATCACTCAGCATCAGGCAGCATCACTCAGCATCAGGCAGCATCACTCAGCATCACTCAGCATCACGCAGCATCAGGCAGCATCACGCAGCATCAGGCAGCATCAGGCAGCATCAGGCAGCATCACGCAGCATCACACAGCATCACGCAGCATCAGGCAGCATCACGCAGCATCAGGCAGCATCACTCAGCATCAGGCAGCATCACTCAGCGTCACTCAGCGTCACTCAGCATCACTCAGCATCACTCAGCATCACTCAGCATCAGGCAGCATCAGGCAGCATCAGGCAGCATCAGGCAGCATCAGGCAGCATCATGCAGCATCACGCAGCATCACGCAGCATCAGGCAGCATCAGGCAGCATCACTCAGCATCAGGCAGCATCACTCAGCATCAGGCAGCATCACTCAGCATCAGGCAGCATCACTCAGCATCACTCAGCATCACGCAGCATCAGGCAGCATCACGCAGCATCAGGCAGCATCAGGCAGCATCAGGCAGCATCAGGCAGCATCACGCAGCATCACGCAGCATCAGGCAGCATCACGCAGCATCAGGCAGCATCAGGCAGCATCACTCAGGATCAGGCAGCATCACTCAGCATCAGGCAGCATCACTCAGCATCAGGCAGCATCACTCAGCATCAGGCAGCATCACTCAGCATCACTCAGCATCACGCAGCATCAGGCAGCATCACGCAGCATCAGGCAGCATCAGGCAGCATCAGGCAGCATCAGGCAGCATCACGCAGCATCACACAGCATCACGCAGCATCACGCAGCATCAGGCAGCATCACGCAGCATCAGGCAGCATCACTCAGCATCAGGCAGCATCACGCAGCATCACACAGCATCACGCAGCATCACGCAGCATCAAGCAGCATCACGCAGCATAACTCAGCATCACTCAGCATCAGGCAGCATCACGCAGCATCAGGCAGCATCAGGCAGCATCACGCAGCATCACTCAGCATCAGGCAGCATCACTCAGCATCAGGCAGCATCACGCAGCATCACGCAGCATCACGCAGCATCACGCAGCATAACTCAGCATCACTCAGCATCAGGCAGCATCAGGCAGCTTCAGGCAGAATCACTCAGCATCACTCAGCATCACTCAGCATCACTCAGCATCACTCAGCATCAGGCAGCATCACGCAGCATCACGCAGCATCAGGCAGCATCACTCAGCATCACGCAGCATTACTCAGCATCACGCAGCATCACTCAGCATCAGGCAGCATCAGGCAGCATCACTCAGCATCACGCAGCATCACGCAGCACCACACAGCATCACTCAGCATCACGCAGCATCAGGCAGCATCACTCAGCATCACGCAGCATCACTCAGCATCACTCAACATCACGCAGCATCACTCAGCATCAGGCAGCATCACTCAGCTTCACTCAGCATCACGCAGCACCATGCAGCATCAGGCAGCATCACTCAGCATCACTCAGCATCACGCAGCATCACTCAGTCACTCAGCATCAGGCAGCATCAGGCAGCATCAGGCAGCATCACTCAGCATCACGCAGCATCACTCAGCATCAGGCAGCATCACTCAGCATCACTCAGCATCACGCAGCACCATGCAGCATCAGGCAGCATCACTCAGCATCACGCAGCATCACTCAGTCACTCAGCATCAGGCAGCATCAGGCAGCATCAGGCAGCATCACTCAGCATCACGCAGCATCACTCAGCATCAGGCAGCATCACTCAGCATCACTCAGCATCAGGCAGCATCACTCAGCATCAGGCAGCATCACTCAGCGTCACTCAGCGTCACTCAGCATCACTCAGCATCACTCAGCATCACTCAGCATCAGGCAGCATCACTCAGCGTCACTCAGCGTCACTCAGCATCACTCAGCATCAGGCAGCATCACTCAGCATCACTCAGCGTCACTCAGCATCACTCAGCATCAGGCAGCATCACTCAGCGTCACTCAGCGTCACTCAGCATCACTCAGCATCACTCAGCATCACTCAGCATCACTCAGCATCAGGCAGCATCAGGCAGCATCAGGCAGCATCAAGCAGCATCAGGCAGCATCACTCAGCATCACTCAGCATCACTCAGCATCACTCAGCATCAGGCAGCATCACTCAGCATCACTCAGCATCACTCAGCGTCACTCAGCATCACTCAGCATCACTCAGCATCAGGCAGCGTCACTCAGCGTCACTCAGCGTCACTCAGCATCACTCAGCATCAGGCAGCATCACTCAGCATCAGGCAGCATCACTCAGCATCACTCAGCGTCACTCAGCGTCACTCAGCATCAGGCAGCATCACTCAGCGTCACTCAGCGTCACTCAGCATCACTCAGCATCACTCAGCATCACTCAGCATCAGGCAGCATCACTCAGCGTCACTCAGCGCCACTCAGCATCACTCAGCATCACTCAGCATCACTCAGCATCAGGCAGCATCAGGCAGCATCACTCAGCATCACTCAGCATCACTCAGCATCACTCAGCATCAGGCAGCATCACTCAGCATCAGGCAGCATCACTCAGCGTCACTCAGCGTCACTCAGCGTCACTCAGCATCACTCAGCATCAGGCAGCATCACTCAGCATCAGGCAGCATCACTCAGCATCACTCAGCGTCACTCAGCGTCACTCAGCATCAGGCAGCATCACTCAGCGTCACTCAGCGTCACTCAGCGTCACTCAGCATCACTCAGCATCACTCAGCATCAGGCAGCATCACTCAGCATCAGGCAGCATCACACAGCATCAGGCAGCATCACTCAGCATCACTCAGCATCAGGCAGCATCACTCAGCATCAGGCAGCATCACTCAGCATCAGGCAGCATCACTCAGCATCACTCAGCATCACGCAGCATCAGGCAGCATCACGCAGCATCAGGCAGCATCAGGCAGCATCACTCAGGATCAGGCAGCATCACTCAGCATCAGGCAGCATCACTCAGCATCAGGCAGCATCACTCAGCATCACTCAGCATCAGGCAGCATCACGCAGCATCAGGCAGCATCAGGCAGCATCAGGCAGCATCACGCAGCATCACACAGCATCACGCAGCATCACGCAGCATCAGGCAGCATCACGCAGCATCAGGCAGCATCACTCAGCATCAGGCAGCATCACACAGCATCACACAGCATCACGCAGCATCACGCAGCATCAGGCAGCATCACGCAGCATCAGGCAGCATCAGGCAGCATCAGGCAGCATCACGCAGCATCACTCAGCATCAGGCAGCATCACTCAGCATCAGGCAGCATCACGCAGCATCACGCAGCATCAAGCAGCATCACGCAGCATAACTCAGCATCACTCAGCATCAGGCAGCATCAGGCAGCATCAGGCAGAATCACTCAGCATCACTCAGCATCACTCAGCATCACTCAGCATCACTCAGCATCAGGCAGCATCACGCAGCATCACGCAGCATCAGGCAGCATCACTCAGCATCACGCAGCATTACTCAGCATCACGCAGCATCACTTAGCATCAGGCAGCATCAGGCAGCATCACTCAGCATCACGCAGCATCACGCAGCACCACACAGCATCACTCAGCATCACGCAGCATCAGGCAGCATCACTCAGCATCACGCAGCATCACTCAGCATCACGCAGCATCACTCAGCTTCACTCAGCATCACGCAGCATCACTCAGCATCAGGCAGCATCACTCAGCTTCACTCAGCATCACTCAGCATCACTCAGCATCACGCAGCATCAGGCAGCATCACTCAGCATCACTCAGCATCACGCAGCATCACTCAGTCACTCAGCATCAGGCAGCATCAGGCAGCATCAGGCAGCATCACTCAGCATCACGCAGCATCACTCAGCATCAGGCAGCATCACTCAGCATCACTCAGCATCAGGCAGCATCACTCAGCATCAGGCAGCATCACTCAGCGTCACTCAGCGTCACTCAGCATCACTCAGCATCACTCAGCATCACTCAGCATCAGGCAGCATCACTCAGCGTCACTCAGCGTCACTCAGCATCACTCAGCATCAGGCAGCATCACTCAGCATCAGGCAGCATCACTCAGCGTCACTCAGCGTCACTCAGCATCACTCAGCATCACTCAGCATCACTCAGCATCAGGCAGCATCACTCAGCGTCACTCAGCGTCACTCAGCATCACGCAGCATCACTCAGCATCACTCAGCGTCACTCAGCATCACTCAGCATCACTCAGCATCACTCAGCATCAGGCAGCATCACGCAGCATCAGGCAGCATCATGCAGCATCAGGCAGCATCACTCAGCATCACTCAGCATCACTCAGCATCACTCAGCATCAGGCAGCATCACTCAGCATCACTCAGCATCACTCAGCGTCACTCAGCATCACTCAGCATCAGGCAGCATCAGGCAGCATCACTCAGCGTCACTCAGCATCACTCAGCATCACTCAGCATCACTCAGCATCACTCAGCATCAGGCAGCATCACGCAGCATCAGGCAGCATCACTCAGCATCACTCAGCATCACTCAGCATCACTCAGCATCACTCAGCATCACTCAGCATCACTCAGCATCAGGCAGCATCACTCAGCGTCACTCAGCGTCACTCAGCGTCACTCAGCATCACTCAGCATCAGGCAGCATCACTCAGCGTCACTCAGCGTCACTCAGCATCACTCAGCATCACTCAGCATCACTCAGCATCAGGCAGCATCACGCAGCATCAGGCAGCATCACTCAGCGTCACTCAGCGTCACTCAGCATCACTCAGCATCACTCAGCATCACTCAGCATCAGGCAGCATCACTCAGCGTCACTCAGCGTCACTCAGCATCACTCAGCATCACTCAGCATCACTCAGCATCAGGCAGCATCACGCAGCATCAGGCAGCATCACTCAGCATCACTCAGCATCACTCAGCATCACTCAGCATCACTCAGCATCAGGCAGCATCACTCAGCATCACTCAGCATCACTCAGCGTCACTCAGCATCACTCAGCATCAGGCAGCATCAGGCAGCATCAC
This sequence comes from Eptesicus fuscus, assembly GCF_027574615.1. Lineage (NCBI taxonomy): Eukaryota > Metazoa > Chordata > Mammalia > Chiroptera > Vespertilionidae > Eptesicus > Eptesicus fuscus. The sequence continues at coordinate 63,845,033 of NC_072488.1, forward strand.
TCAGCGTCACTCAGCGTCACTCAGCATCACTCAGCATCAGGCAGCATCACGCAGCATCAGGCAGCATCACGCAGCATCAGGCAGCATCACTCAGCATCACTCAGCATCACTCAGCATCACTCAGCATCAGGCAGCATCACTCAGCGTCACTCAGCGTCACTCAGCATCACTCAGCATCACTCAGCATCACTCAGCATCAGGCAGCATCACGCAGCATCAGGCAGCATCACTCAGCATCACTCAGCATCACTCAGCATCACTCAGCATCAGGCAGCATCACTCAGCGTCACTCAGCGTCACTCAGCATCACTCAGCATCACTCAGCATCACTCAGCATCACTCAGCATCAGGCAGCATCACGCAGCATCAGGCAGCATCACTCAGCATCACTCAGCATCACTCAGCATCACTCAGCATCAGGCAGCATCACTCAGCGTCACTCAGCGTCACTCAGCATCACTCAGCATCACTCAGCATCACTCAGCATCAGGCAGCATCACGCAGCATCAGGCAGCATCACTCAGCATCACTCAGCATCACTCAGCATCACTCAGCATCACTCAGCATCAGGCAGCATCACTCAGCGTCACTCAGCGTCACTCAGCATCACTCAGCATCACTCAGCATCACTCAGCATCACTCAGCATCAGGCAGCATCACGCAGCATCAGGCAGCATCACTCAGCATCACTCAGCATCACTCAGCATCACTCAGCATCACTCAGCATCAGGCAGCATCACTCAGCATCACTCAGCATCACTCAGCATCAGGCAGCATCACTCAGCATCAGGCAGCGTCACTCAGCGTCACTCAGCGTCACTCAGCGTCACTCAGCGTCACTCAGCATCAGGCAGCATCACTCAGCATCAGGCAGCATCACTCAGCATCACTCAGCGTCACTCAGCATCACTCAGCATCAGGCAGCATCACTCAGCGTCACTCAGCGTCACTCAGCATCACTCAGCATCACTCAGCATCACTCAGCATCAGGCAGCATCAGGCAGCATCAGGCAGCATCATGCAGCATCAGGCAGCATCACTCAGCGTCACTCAGCGTCACTCAGCATCACTCAGCATCACTCAGCATCACTCAGCATCAGTCAGCATCACGCAGCATCACTCAGCATCACTCAGCATCAGGCAGCATCACTCAGCGTCACTCAGCGTCACTCAGCCTCACTCAGCATCACTCAGCATCACTCAGCATCAGGCAGCATCAGGCAGCATCAGGCAGCATCATGCAGCATCAGGCAGCATCACTCAGCATCACTCAGCATCACTCAGCATCACTCAGCATCAGGCAGCATCACTCAGCATCACTCAGCGTCACTCAGCGTCACTCAGCATCACTCAGCATCACTCAGCATCACTCAGCATCAGGCAGCATCACGCAGCATCAGGCAGCATCACTCAGCATCACTCAGCATCACTCAGCATCACTCAGCATCAGGCAGCGTCACTCAGCGTCACTCAGCGTCACTCAGCGTCACTCAGCATCACTCAGCATCACTCAGCATCAGGCAGCATCAGGCAGCATCACTCAGCGTCACTCAGCGTCACTCAGCATCACTCAGCATCACTCAGCATCACTCAGCATCACGCAGCATCACGCAGCATCAGGCAGCATCACTCAGCATCACTCAGCATCACTCAGCATCACTCAGCATCAGGCAGCATCACTCAGCGTCACTCAGCGTCACTCAGCATCACTCAGCATCACTCAGCATCACTCAGCATCACTCAGCATCAGGCAGCATCACGCAGCATCAGGCAGCATCACTCAGCATCACTCAGCATCACTCAGCATCAGGCAGCATCACTCAGCATCACGCAGCATCACTCAGCATCAGGCAGCATCACTCAGCATCAGGCAGCATCACTCAGCGTCACTCAGCGTCACTCAGCGTCACTCAGCATCACTCAGCATCACTCAGCATCAGGCAGCATCACTCAGCATCAGGCAGCATCACTCAGCATCACTCAGCGTCACTCAGCATCACTCAGCATCAGGCAGCATCACTCAGCGTCACTCAGCGTCACTCAGCATCACTCAGCATCACTCAGCATCACTCAGCATCAGGCAGCATCAGGCAGCATCAGGCAGCATCATGCAGCATCAGGCAGCATCACTCAGCGTCACTCAGCGTCACTCAGCATCACTCAGCATCACTCAGCATCACTCAGCATCAGGCAGCATCACGCAGCATCAGGCAGCATCACTCAGCATCACTCAGCATCACTCAGCATCACTCAGCATCAGGCAGCATCAGGCAGCATCACTCAGGATCAGGCAGCATCACTCAGCATCAGGCAGCATCACTCAGCATCAGGCAGCATCACTCAGCATCACTCAGCATCAGGCAGCATCACTCAGCATCAGGCAGCATCACTCAGCATCAGGCAGCATCACTCAGCATCACTCAGCATCACGCAGCATCAGGCAGCATCACGCAGCATCAGGCAGCATCAGGCAGCATCAGGCAGCATCACGCAGCATCACACATCATCACGCAGCATCAGGCAGCATCACGCAGCATCAGGCAGCATCACTCAGCATCAGGCAGCATCACTCAGCGTCACTCAGCGTCACTCAGCATCACTCAGCATCACTCAGCATCACTCAGCATCAGGCAGCATCAGGCAGCATCAGGCAGCATCAGGCAGCATCAGGCAGCATCATGCAGCATCAGGCAGCATCACGCAGCATCACTCAGCATCACGCAGCATCAGGCAGCATCACGCAGCATCAGGCAGCATCAGGCAGCATCACTCAGGATCAGGCAGCATCACTCAGCATCAGGCAGCATCACTCAGCATCAGGCAGCATCACTCAGCATCAGGCAGCATCACTCAGCGTCACTCAGCGTCACTCAGCATCACACAGCATCACGCAGCATCACGCAGCATCAGGCAGCATCACGCAGCATCAGGCAGCATCACTCAGCATCAGGCAGCATCACGCAGCATCACACAGCATCACGCAGCATCACGCAGCATCAAGCAGCATCACGCAGCATAACTCAGCATCACTCAGCATCAGGCAGCATCACGCAGCATCAGGCAGCATCAGGCAGCATCACGCAGAATCACTCAGCATCAGGCAGCATCACTCAGCATCAGGCAGCATCACGCAGCATCACGCAGCATCAAGCAGCATCACGCAGCATAACTCAGCATCACTCAGCATCAGGCAGCATCAGGCAGCTTCAGGCAGAATCACTCAGCATCACTCAGCATCAGGCAGCATCACTCAGCATCAGGCAGCATCACTCAGCATAAGGCAGCATCACGCAGCACCACGCAGCATCACTCAGCATCACGCAGCATCACTCAGCATCACGCAGCATCACTCAGCATCACGCAGCATCAGGCAGCATCACTCAGCATCACGCAGCATCACTCAGCATCACGCAGCATCACTCAGCATCACTCAGCATCACGCAGCATCACTCAGCATCAGGCAGCATCACTCAGCTTCACTCAGCATCACGCAGCACCATGCAGCATCAGGCAGCATCACTCAGCATCACTCAGCATCACGCAGCATCACTCAGTCACTCAGCATCAGGCAGCATCAGGCAGCATCAGGCAGCATCACTCAGCATCACGCAGCATCACTCAGCATCAGGCAGCATCACTCAGCATCACTCAGCATCACGCAGCACCATGCAGCATCAGGCAGCATCACTCAGCATCACGCAGCATCACTCAGTCACTCAGCATCAGGCAGCATCAGGCAGCATCAGGCAGCATCACTCAGCATCACGCAGCATCACTCAGCATCAGGCAGCATCACTCAGCATCACTCAGCATCAGGCAGCATCACTCAGCATCACGCAGCATCACTCAGCGTCACTCAGCGTCACTCAGCATCACTCAGCATCACTCAGCATCACTCAGCATCAGGCAGCATCACTCAGCGTCACTCAGCGTCACTCAGCATCACTCAGCATCAGGCAGCATCACTCAGCATCACTCAGCGTCACTCAGCATCACTCAGCATCAGGCAGCATCACTCAGCGTCACTCAGCGTCACTCAGCATCACTCAGCATCACTCAGCATCACTCAGCATCACTCAGCATCAGGCAGCATCAGGCAGCATCATGCAGCATCAGGCAGCATCACTCAGCATCACTCAGCATCACTCAGCATCACTCAGCATCAGGCAGCATCACTCAGCATCACTCAGCATCACTCAGCGTCACTCAGCATCACTCAGCATCACTCAGCATCAGGCAGCGTCACTCAGCGTCACTCAGCGTCACTCAGCATCACTCAGCATCAGGCAGCATCACTCAGCATCAGGCAGCATCACTCAGCATCACTCAGCGTCACTCAGCATCACTCAGCATCAGGCAGCATCACTCAGCGTCACTCAGCGTCACTCAGCATCACTCAGCATCACTCAGCATCACTCAGCATCAGGCAGCATCACTCAGCGTCACTCAGCGTCACTCAGCATCACTCAGCATCACTCAGCATCACTCAGCATCAGGCAGCATCAGGCAGCATCACTCAGCATCACTCAGCATCACTCAGCATCACTCAGCATCAGGCAGCATCACTCAGCATCAGGCAGCATCACTCAGCGTCACTCAGCGTCACTCAGCGTCACTCAGCATCACTCAGCATCACTCAGCGTCACTCAGCATCACTCAGCATCACTCAGCATCAGGCAGCATCACTCAGCGTCACTCAGCGTCACTCAGCATCACTCAGCATCAGGCAGCATCACTCAGCATCAGGCAGCATCACTCAGCATCACTCAGCGTCACTCAGCGTCACTCAGCATCAGGCAGCATCACTCAGCGTCACTCAGCGTCACTCAGCGTCACTCAGCATCACTCAGCATCACTCAGCATCAGGCAGCATCACTCAGCGTCACTCAGCGTCACTCAGCATCACTCAGCATCACTCAGCATCACTCAGCATCAGGCAGCATCAGGCAGCATCAGGCAGCATCATGCAGCATCAGGCAGCATCACTCAGCATCACTCAGCATCACTCAGCATCACTCAGCATCAGGCAGCACCACGCAGCATCACTCAGCATCACTCAGCATCACTCAGCATCACGCAGCATCAGTCAGCATCACTCAGCATCACTCAGCATCACTCAGCATCACTCAGCATCAGGCAGCATCACTCAGCATCACTCAGCATCACTCAGCATCACTCAGCATCAGGCAGCATCACTCAGCGTCACTCAGCGTCACTCAGCATCACTCAGCATCACTCAGCATCACTCAGCATCAGGCAGCATCAGGCAGCATCATGCAGCATCAGGCAGCATCACTCAGCGTCACTCAGCGTCACTCAGCATCACTCAGCATCACTCAGCATCACTCAGCATCAGGCAGCATCACTCAGCATCACTCAGCATCACTCAGCATCACTCAGCATCAGGCAGCATCACTCAGCGTCACTCAGCGTCACTCAGCATCACTCAGCATCAGGCAGCATCACTCAGCATCACTCAGCATCACTCAGCATCAGGCAGCATCACTCAGCATCAGGCAGCATCACTCAGCGTCACTCAGCGTCACTCAGCGTCACTCAGCATCACTCAGCATCAGGCAGCATCACTCAGCATCAGGCAGCATCACTCAGCATCACTCAGCGTCACTCAGCATCACTCAGCATCAGGCAGCATCACTCAGCGTCACTCAGCGTCACTCAGCAACACTCAGCATCACTCAGCATCACTCAGCATCAGGCAGCATCAGGCAGCATCAGGCAGCATCATGCAGCATCAGGCAGCATCACTCAGCGTCACTCAGCGTCACTCAGCATCACTCAGCATCACTCAGCATCACTCAGCATCAGGCAGCATCACGCAGCATCACTCAGCATCAGGCAGCATCACTCAGCATCAGGCAGCATCACTCAGCGTCACTCAGCATCAGGCAGCATCACTCAGCGTCACTCAGCGTCAGGCAGCATCACTCAGCATCAGGCAGCATCACTCAGCGTCACTCAGCATCAGGCAGCATCACTCAGCGTCACTCAGCGTCACTCAGCATCACTCAGCATCACTCAGCATCACTCAGCATCAGGCAGCATCAGGCAGCATCAGGCAGCATCAGGCAGCATCAGGCAGCATCACTCAGCGTCACTCAGCGTCACTCAGCATCACTCAGCATCACTCAGCATCACTCAGCATCAGGCAGCATCACGCAGCATCAGGCAGCATCACTCAGCATCAGGCAGCATCACTCAGCATCAGGCAGCATCACTCAGCGTCACTCAGCATCAGGCAGCATCACTCAGCGTCACTCAGCGTCACTCAGCATCACTCAGCATCACTCAGCATCACTCAGCATCAGGCAGCATCAGGCAGCATCAGGCAGCATCATGCAGCATCAGGCAGCATCACTCAGCGTCACTCAGCGTCACTCAGCATCACTCAGCATCACTCAGCATCACTCAGCATCAGGCAGCATCACGCAGCATCAGGCAGCATCACTCAGCATCAGGCAGCATCACTCAGCATCAGGCAGCATCACTCAGCGTCACTCAGCATCAGGCAGCATCACTCAGCGTCACTCAGCATCAGGCAGCATCACTCAGCGTCACTCAGCGTCAGGCAGCATCACTCAGCGTCACTCAGCGTCAGGCAGCATCACTCAGCATCAGGCAGCATCACTCAGCGTCACTCAGCATCAGGCAGCATCACTAAGCGTCACTCAGCGTCACTCAGCATCACTCAGCATCACTCAGCATCAGGCAGCATCAGGCAGCATCAGGCAGCATCAGGCAGCATCAGGCAGCATCACTCAGCATCACTCAGCATCAGGCAGCATCACTCAGCATCAGGCAGCATCACTCAGCATCACTCAGCATCACTCAGCATCACTCAGCATCACTCAGCATCAGGCAGCATCAGGCAGCGTCACTCAGCGTCACTCAGCATCACTCAGCATCACTCAGCATCAGGCAGCATCAGGCAGCATCAGGCAGCATCATGCAGCATCACTCAGCATCATGCAGCATCACTCAGCATCAGGCAGCATCAGTCAGCATCACTCAGCATCACGCAGGATCACGCAGCATCAGGCAGCATCAGCATCACTCAGCATCAGGCAGCATCACACAGCATCAGTCAGCATCACTCAGCATCACGCAGGATCACGCAGCATCAGGCAGCATCAGCATCACTCAGCATCACTCAGCATCACACAGCATCAGGCAGCATCACGCAGCATCACTCAGCATCACTCAGCATCAGGCAGCATCACTCAGCATCACGCAGCATCACTCAGCATCACTCAGCATCACGCAGGATCACGCAGCATCAGGCAGCATCAGCATCACTCAGCATCAGGCAGCATCACGCAGCATCACTCAGCATCACGTAGGATCACGCAGCATCAGGCAGCATCAGGCAGCATCAGCATCACTCAGCATCAGGCAGCATCACTCAGCATCAGGCAGCATCAGGCAGCATCACTCAGCATCACGCAGGATCACGCTGCATCAGGCAGCATCAGCATCAGGCAGCATCACTCAGCATCAGGCAGCATCAGGCAGCATCAGGCAGCATCACTCAGCATCAGGCAGCATCACTCAGCGTCACTCAGCATCAGGCAGCATCACTCAGCGTCACTCAGCATCAGGCAGCATCACTCAGCGTCACTCAGCGTCAGGCAGCATCACTCAGCGTCACTCAGCGTCAGGCAGCATCACTCAGCATCAGGCAGCATCACTCAGCGTCACTCAGCATCAGGCAGCATCACTCAGCGTCACTCAGCGTCACTCAGCATCACTCAGCATCACTCAGCATCACTCAGCATCAGGCAGCATCAGGCAGCATCAGGCAGCATCAGGCAGCATCATGCAGCATCAGGCAGCATCACTCAGCATCACTCAGCATCACTCAGCATCACTCAGCATCAGGCAGCACCACGCAGCATCACTCAGCATCACTCAGCATCACTCAGCATCACGCAGCATCAGGCAGCATCACTCAGCATCACTCAGCATCACTCAGCATCACGCAGCATCAGGCAGCATCACTCAGCATCACTCAGCATCACTCAGCATCACTCAGCATCAGGCAGCATCACTCAGCGTCACTCAGCGTCACTCAGCATCACTCAGCATCAGGCAGCATCACTCAGCGTCACTCAGCGTCACTCAGCATCACTCAGCATCACTCAGCATCACTCAGCATCAGGCAGCATCACTCAGCGTCACTCAGCGTCACTCAGCATCACTCAGCATCACTCAGCATCACTCAGCATCAGGCAGCATCAGGCAGCATCAGGCAGCATCACTCAGCATCACTCAGCATCACTCAGCATCAGGCAGCATCACTCAGCATCACTCAGCATCAGGCAGCATCACTCAGCGTCACTCAGCGTCACTCAGCATCACTCAGCATCACTCAGCGTCACTCAGCATCACTCAGCATCACTCAGCATCAGGCAGCATCACTCAGCGTCACTCAGCGTCACTCAGCATCACTCAGCATCAGGCAGCATCACTCAGCATCAGGCAGCATCACTCAGCATCACTCAGCGTCACTCAGCGTCACTCAGCATCAGGCAGCATCACTCAGCGTCACTCAGCGTCACTCAGCGTCACTCAGCATCACTCAGCATCAGGCAGCATCACTCAGCGTCACTCAGCGTCACTCAGCATCACTCAGCATCACTCAGCATCACTCAGCATCAGGCAGCATCAGGCAGCATCAGGCAGCATCAGGCAGCATCACTCAGCATCACTCAGCATCACTCAGCATCACTCAGCATCACTCAGCATCAGGCAGCACCACGCAGCATCACTCAGCATCACTCAGCATCACTCAGCATCACGCAGCATCAGGCAGCATCACTCAGCATCACTCAGCATCACTCAGCATCACGCAGCATCAGGCAGCATCACTCAGCATCACTCAGCATCACTCAGCATCACTCAGCATCAGGCAGCATCACTCAGCGTCACTCAGCGTCACTCAGCATCACTCAGCATCACTCAGCATCACTCAGCATCAGGCAGCATCAGGCAGCATCAGGCAGCATCATGCAGCATCAGGCAGCATCACTCAGCGTCACTCAGCGTCACTCAGCATCACTCAGCGTCACTCAGCATCACTCAGCATCAGGCAGCATCACTCAGCATCACTCAGCATCACTCAGCATCACTCAGCATCAGGCAGCATCACTCAGCGTCACTCAGCGTCACTCAGCATCAGGCAGCATCACTCAGCATCAGGCAGCATCACTCAGCGTCACTCAGCGTCACTCAGCGTCACTCAGCATCACTCAGCATCAGGCAGCATCACTCAGCATCACTCAGCATCACTCAGCGTCACTCAGCATCACTCAGCATCAGGCAGCATCACTCAGCGTCACTCAGCGTCACTCAGCATCACTCAGCATCACTCAGCATCACTCAGCATCAGGCAGCATCACGCAGCATCAGGCAGCATCACTCAGCATCAGGCAGCATCACTCAGCATCAGGCAGCATCACTCAGCGTCACTCAGCATCAGGCAGCATCACTCAGCGTCACTCAGCGTCAGGCAGCATCACTCAGCATCAGGCAGCATCACTCAGCGTCACTCAGCATCAGGCAGCATCACTCAGCGTCACTCAGCGTCACTCAGCATCACTCAGCATCACTCAGCATCACTCAGCATCAGGCAGCATCACGCAGCATCAGGCAGCATCACTCAGCATCAGGCAGCATCACTCAGCATCAGGCAGCATCACTCAGCGTCACTCAGCATCAGGCAGCATCACTCAGCGTCACTCAGCGTCACTCAGCATCACTCAGCATCACTCAGCATCACTCAGCATCAGGCAGCATCAGGCAGCATCAGGCAGCATCATGCAGCATCAGGCAGCATCACTCAGCGTCACTCAGCGTCACTCAGCATCACTCAGCATCACTCAGCATCACTCAGCATCAGGCAGCATCACGCAGCATCAGGCAGCATCACTCAGCATCAGGCAGCATCACTCAGCATCAGGCAGCATCACTCAGCGTCACTCAGCATCAGGCAGCATCACTCAGCATCACTCAGCATCAGGCAGCATCACGCAGCATCAGGCAGCATCAGGCAGCATCACTCAGCATCACGCAGGATCACGCAGCATCAGGCAGCATCAGCATCAGGCAGCATCACTCAGCATCAGGCAGCATCAGGCAGCATCAGGCAGCATCTGGCAGCATCACGCAGCATCACTCAGCATCAGGCAGCATCACGCAGCATCACGCAGCATCACTCAGCATCAGGTAGCATCACTCAGCATCACGCAGCATCACGCAGCACCACGCAGCATCACTCAGCATCACGCAGCATTACTCAGCATCACTCAGCATCACTCAGCATCACGCAGCATCACTCAGCATCACTCAGGATCACGCAGCATCAGGCAGCATCACTCAGCATCAGGCAGCATCACGCAGCATCACTCAGCATCACGTAGGATCACGCAGCATCAGGCAGCATCAGGCAGCATCAGCATCACTCAGCATCAGGCAGCATCACTCAGCATCACGCAGCATCAGGCAGCATCAGCATCACGCAGCAACAGGTAGGGTCCTGCAGCATCACGCAGGGTACATGCAGGAGTCTGGAACTTATTTTAAGTGCAATTGGAGGCCATTGAAGGGCTTTAAGTGGCCTAGCATTGATCCTGATGCAATGACCTTGGGAAATTTAACTCTGGCAGATATGCAGGGATTGGATGGTAGGAAGCATGGGCAGAAACAGTAACCTTTGACCAAGGTGGGGGGAGCTACCGTGGGGTGGTGATGGGGACAGCTGCATAGGTTTGACTTCAGATACAGAAAGAACTTGTCAACAGGTTGATGTGGAGAATGAGGAAGAGAAAAAATCAGGGTGTAATTCAGAGATTCCATTCACAATAGAAAACAAACAAAACCATGAAATGTCTAAAAATACATTACATAAGAAATGTCCAAAACCAGGCAAAGAAAGCCACACGCCTGCCAGGGCCTATGGGAAACGGAGGAAAGAGCAGGGGTACTGGATACACACTGTAACAGAAACATCTCCACAGTTGAAGAACTCAGTGCAGGCCCAACAAACGTATCCGTATCTTTTTATATATTTTTTGTTGTTGTTTTTAACACGACAAAATGATACCCAAGTCCATCTGGAGAAATAAACATTTATTTGGGAATAGCCAGGACAATAGTGGAAGAAAAAAAATGTTCAATGACCAAAGACAGTCTCTACCAGCTACAAAAATGTAAACTAGCCCGGCTGGCGTGGCTCAGGGGTTGAGCACAGACCTATGAACCAGGAGGTCACGGTTCGATTCCCGGTCAGGGCACATCCCAAGTTGCAGGCTCAATCCCTGTGGAGGCAGCCAATCAATGAGTCTCTCTTGTCATTTATGTTTCTATCTCTCTCTCCCTCTCCCTTCCTCTCTGAAATCAATAAAACTATATTAATAAAAACAAAACAAAACAAAAATGTAAACCAAAGCTTCAGTCATGAAAGCAGGGAAGTGACTGAGAAGTGCACAGGCACAGATGACTGCAGGTTAAGGACCCAGTGAGCCGTCAAGATCCAAGTCTTGGCACACACTCTTTGTATTGAAAAGGGGCACATCCACCCAGAAAAGGGGGCTGATTAACCAGTCCACTAGCCCTTCGGAAGAAAAAAGCTGTATCACTCTTTTATTGCTCACAAAATAGATTTAAGTGGATCAAAAACATAACGAAAGGAATATTTTTGTAATCTTGGAGTGAGGAAGACCTCTCTAGGCATAATACATTTTAAACCATCTGAGGAATGATTGTCAACTCAAACTACATAAATATAAAAAATTGTTTGTACACCAAAGAAGCAAGCAAGCAAGCAAACCCCCTAAGTTAATTGAATTCATTCAGTTCTGTGTGTTTAAATCTTATCTATTTTCTCATGAATTTCAAAAGATACCTCCAGCCAAATGTCCCCACATTGCTGTGCGCTGGATTGGACTGTGCCCTCCAGAAGATGTGTTCAAGCCCTGACCTCAGGCACCTGGGAATGTGACCCTATTTGGAAATGGGGTGTTTACAGATGTGATCACGTTAGGATGATGGTATCCTGGATTATGGTGGCCCTAATTCAATGACTGGTGTCCTGATAAGAAGAGGAAAATTTAGACACAAACACACACAAAGGGAAGACAGTTGTGGAGATGGGGCAGAAAATGGAGCGATGAGGCAAAGGAACGCAAGGTTCTCTGGAAGTTTCCAGAAGCTAGAAGCGAGATGTGGGACAAAGTCTTTCCTAGGACCTCAGAGGGAGCACAGCCCTGCCAACACCTTGATTTTGAACGTCTGGTTTCCAAAACAGAGAGAATACATTTCTGTTGTTCTAAGCCACCTGGTTTGTGGTAATTTATTACAACAGCCCCAGGAAACGAACACACACATTAGTATCTGATATTAGGGCTTATTAAGCTTAACTTTGTTAATATAAAACTCTTTGTCAGTTACACATTAGCACATACATAAATAAAAAATCTGAAATAGCGTCAAGCAACAGCAGCAGGTAATGCTGGAGGACGAGGATCATGAGGGCTTTCACTCTACAGGCATTTGCACAATCTGACTATTTTATAAATTGCATGTGTTGCTTTTATAATAAGATGCAATTTTTAAAGAGAAAATGCACAGAAGCCTGCCATAATGTCATGAGTGGAATCCAAAACATTCAATTGTGTGAAATGAAAGGTCGTGACATTGGGGCATGAATCGACCAGGATGAACATGAGCAGCTAGCCAGCTAACACTTCCAGGGGTCCAGCTGCCCCTTTCCCAGCCCATCTTGGTCTCATCCTGGCCTTGCTGCCATCATGGTGATTGTCTGTGCTAGTTAAAGATCCAGGGGGTTGATTCTGAGTCTTGGGGTGGCTAGGATTCCCGGGATAATGGCTCTGTTCCCAGAATCTCCCAGTCAGTTGGCACCTGTTTCACGGGGCCAGCTGGGGAGACCAGACCTGAGGAATTCAGCCGACACAGGGACCCCGCCTTCACCTTTCTCCTCCCCACGCTGCATCGCCGAGCATCATCCATCCGCTTGGCTCCCCAGTCCCTCCACACCTGTCACTATAGTAGCACAGCCTTGAGAACTTCAGCCTATCCTTTTGTGAATTTGAAATGCATGAAAGACAGGAACCAGTAGCCGATCTCAGTATACATCTGAGTGTGCATTTCTACAGGGTGTACTAAGAAGTGTGTGTACTTCTTATACATTGTGCCATGACTTGGATAAGGAGGAGTAGAAAAGAATAATACATCACTATATCCTACATGATCCTAAGCCCCAAATCCCACTCTTCTCATGTTTAGTATTTTTGTTTCAGACTCACATTTATAAATTATTGATTATTAACTGGATTATTAATTCCCCTGTATTACCATTTGCCATATATACTCATTCATGTTCTAAAATGTTTTGCTTTATTTATTTCAATTCTACATTCTATATACCTTACATTGGGCCTGATAGACTACACTCTAAAGGTTCAGATAATTGTTCAGCCAATGATAATTAGCCTTAAGTAACTGACCCTCCGACAGTGCTCCAGAGCAGCAGAATAAAGGGTATTCCTTTAATGTGCCACTTGGGGCCACCTAAAACATCGGGAATTCCATCTGCTGCCAACTCACTGTCTTCCTGCAGAGATGTCAGGCTTGCAAAGCTTTGTCCGGCCTCCTGCCACAGTCCTGCCGCGAATCCTACTCCATACACCAGGCCCTCTGCCGTCTGCCCACCCCAGCAATCCACGGTTATTTTGATGGTTAGTTTTACGTGCCCACTGGCTGGGCCCTGGGATGGCCCCATGGCTGGGAAATCACCGTTTCTGGGTGTGCCTGGAGGGTGTTTCTGGAGGAGGTTAGCATTTGAATCAGCGGGCTGAGCAAAGTAGCTGGCCTTCCCCGATGCGGGTGGGCATCACCCAGTCCCTAGAGGGCTGGAGAGGACAAGAAGGCGGAGGAATGAGGGTGCATGCTTTCTCTCTCTGCCTTGGACTGAGACTCACCCCCCCACTTCCCTGGTCCTTAGGCCCTGGGCCTGGACTGGAGCGGCACCATGGGCTCTCCGGGTCTCTAGCTAACAGGTGACCGACCGATCATGGGACTTCTCGGCCTCCATAATTGCATGAGCCAATTCCTTATAATTAACAAATACGTTTATTATATAAATATAATTGGTTCCGTTTCTCTGGAGAATTCTGACGAATACACCAGTCTGTAGCTCCGAGGCCGACTCCTCCCTGGGACTTTCAATCTCTCCTAGTCGCCTCAGCCTTTCTACATAGTCTTTGAGCAAGGAGCCGGAAACCCTGGCTTCACCGTGCACCAGACCAACGTGATATCAGAGCAAACTCAGAACGACCAACCCGTCTTAGCGTGGCTGATGCAAGTGCCAGCCGAGGAGGGGAGAGCCAGTCCTGCTCAGGAACTCGCAGAAGCCCCCCACCCCCACGCTCTTTTTCTGATGGGAGTTAAAGGAAGGAGAGACTGAGTTTATTAACTATGTCCTTGGCCCGCTGCTGCCTGACTTCCTTTGGGCGCACCAGACGTGGTTTAGGCGCCAGACGTGTATGGATGCTGCCATTGCGTGTCTGTGTTCAAGTTGACTTAATTAAGGGAGTTTACCTCAAATAAGTGCTTAAATGAATTCTCTTAGTGGTGGAAGACTTTTGCCTGCTGCCTATTGCTGTGCCTCGTGGCTGAGAAAGGACAGACACATGAACTCGGCAGTCACTATGAAGTCATGTTTACATGACTGGGGTCGAGCGAACTCCTGTTGGATAAACAGAGATAAATAATTCAGATTCTCATCATAATAGAGCATAGGCCCTGGCGCCTGGCGCACCTGCCTTTGCGATGTGGTGTGCACTGGCCGCTCACAGGCTGCGCGTGCCACCCAGCGCTGATGCTCACATAAACAGAGGCAGGACTTGGCGATGTTTTCAAAGCCTGACAGGGTAACTGAATCCACACTCTAGTGCTTAGTCCTCCTGCGGATTTTAGTAATCGTGTAATAGAAATGTTGAGCTAGTTGAGATATTCTTTGTATTACTCTCTGAAAGGATCTTTAACACAATGTCTTTTGTAGACAGTTTTTATAGAATGCATTGAACAAAAAGAAATACGCCTGTTTTGGTAATATGGTATGTTTCATTAGCTCAGCCCGCAGCGATGTGACATTACAGTCTAAAAGGAGCACAATTAATAACAATGCGAGATTCCGCTCTCATAGGTAGCTGGCGGCCGCGCACCGGTCCCCGCGATTCAGCAGAGGCATGCAGCGCCTTTGTCCGCACACCCTAACGGCGCCGTCTCCGCGTGTTGAAGAGTTATTTCGTTAGCATAGAATCTGTAATTTATTTTGATGTTTTCTATAATTCAGACCACCATTATAACAAATGATTTTTCTCTATTTTTTTATTCAGGTAAGGAAAAGTCTTTTGCAGTAACTAGCGAGTAGACATAAACATTTCTTTGGAGTGGCGCAGCTTCCATTTCTCTATAAGGGGTGAACGATGACAAAGATAAGCGCACAGGGACGGCTGGGACCAAGCCAAATACCACCCGCTGCTGCCGCAGGAGCACGTGCAGGCCCCCGCAGACGGCCATCCCGGGGAAGCGGCTCTCCGGCACCATTAGAATAATCAGCAGGATGTGCTTCCCCTCCGTGGTGACCTTTCTGCTTTCTGCTCAATGACAGTGACGATTCTGGAACACGGTGACTCCCCAGAGTCTCAGCAGCCAAGGTTTCTTTTCTCTCTAAAGAGGTTTCATGTACTTCTCTCTGCATGCAGACACTGCTCGTGGCTCCCTTCACTGGTCAGCTCTAACAGCCAGAGCAAAAGATACACTGGTTTGAAACAGAAAAACTCTGGTGTTTAAAAGCTGAGGATAAAGGGTCCGGCTTAAAATCCCATTTCTGTGTGTCCAGTCTGCTTCAAGCTTTCAGGGTCATGGTCGTGTGTGGGCCAAGGGGAGGCTGCAGGCAGCAGGTGAGGAGAGGGTGGGGAGAGCCCCCGCCAGTTATTCCTGCTGCCCCAAATGTATCCTGACGACTTTCCTTGGCGAACATCTACAGTCCGCGGGCAGGTGTCAGAAATGCCGCCGCGGAGCCTGAGCCTTGGGGGGATTAGCATGCGACTCCACTTCCACGCCTAAGTAATGCATTAAAATTTTGTAGCTAATAAATTCTTAATCCGAGAGGCTCCGGGTAACTTCTCACTCACACAGCTCCTCGGTTAATGGAACACCAGCCTGGCCACCGCGCAGGCCGCCTGCTCTTTTCTGCGCTGTTTCCCCAGGGCTGGCACACGCGGTTGGCTGGCCTGCCAACTCCCTCTTCCTGTGGCCACTGCTTAGTTCCTGCATAAATGCAGAAGCACACTCCTCTTCAGACAATTAAATCACACCAAACTGCTCCGGGACTGAGACCTGGGAGGGCTGGGCGAGCAGCCCCGCCCCTGCTAAGTATTATTGACAAATCCATCAAAGGCAGTGATGCATTGGTTTCCACCTTACCTGGAAGGACACTGGGGCAGCGGCGACATGCTGTCACCGTGGCAACTGCGGCTGAAGTGAGCAGCCTGTTAGGATAGGTGACCTCTGTTGGCAGTGCGCCTAGAGATGTAGCACTTGCCTGGTGCCATGTCACGGGGACCCCAAGGAGCGGCCCAGTGCCCTCAGATTGATTCATTAGGCCCTAAACATATCGATCGCTCCAATTTGCAGGAATTTATTATATTGATATTGGACTGATTAACATTTTGTGCCAGACTGGTTCGATATGTGCTTGTAACAGCTTTTAATGATTAATTGACTTTTATGATTCCATCTCGGGGCTGTCGGTGAGCTGTGAACTGTGGGCAGGCGTGCTTCTGGGCTGCCCCTCAAGTGGCCCGGGGCCGTGATTGAGTACCTCGGAAACGAGTGTCCTTGCTGTCTCATTCTATGAAAGATAAATGCTATGACATTTAATGCAGACCTTAATTTAGAACAGAACTGAGGAGATCATTTTGCAATTTAATCATAAACAGGTAAATATCAAAACTTGTTTAGCATCTTGCAAGTTAAGCACACAGGACGCAGGCGAAGTGGGGCAGGCGGCAGGGGCCCGCGGGAGGCAGAATCCAATAATACGGCCGGGACAGCGCCGCCCTGTAACCATCCCGCAATTTATCGGGCCAACATCCGAGCCCACCTTCCAGCCCAGAATACACTGCCCTCATTCGGGCGGTGGTGAGCCCGGGCGGCCACTTGGCACCCGCTGAAAGGGCAGCACTTACCTTCCGGCCGCAGGCGGCCCTGCGGCACTGCCTGGTGAGCAGAGAAGAGTACGCTGACTGATGGGCCGCAAAAGCAAAGAGAGGAAGGGACGGGCTCTCGCTTGGCATCGTCCCGCCAGGTACTGAGGGGAATGTCAGGCTCAGCGCAGGCTACGTGGCCCCTAAAACCGCCATGGACGCTGTAGGGGAGGCTGGGAAGCCGGGCCCTCGCTGTGCTCTCCCGCACAGGGGAGAGGCGGCCACAGCCCACCTCCTCGCATTCCTATTGAAAGCACATTTCCTTCCTTTCGTTTCACTTAAAAGCCTTAAGTTAGTGAGAAGCGGTGTCCACGCCACGGGGTTCTTCATGTGTTAACGGAGAAGGCGGAGAAGGCGGGACACGCAATGGTCTCCTGCGCTCGGTCTTCCTTCTTCCCGGCCCCTTCCCACCGCGCTGAGCAGCGAGGCACCTGCCGTGGCGTCCGCAGCTAAGTGTGCGCAGGGAACGGATTTGCTGGCCCGGCTGAGACATGCTCAGACCACTTGTGTTTAACCCAGCCTTCCACTGCGCCGCACGGGCCACGGAGTCCGGCACCTAAAGACACGGGCACTCCGTCCTGCAGCTCCGCTCAGGCCTGACAAAGGCCTCGGCCGCCCCCCTCTTCAGCTGGTGGACAGACGACCGGCGTCATTTGCACTTCTGTGCAGACCTGTGTCTTTGATCTTCACGATTCTTTTATCGGATGGAAAGCAGAGCTAACGTGGGGGTCTTGGCATGTGTGTATCTACAGACACACCCAGCGGGCGGTCTCGACTATACGAATTTCACTGCGTGGTCGGGAGCGCATTAGCCTCCCCCCTGTCCCAAATTCCGAGGCGGCTTCGCTTTGGCGGCAGGTGGCTTTGTGGGCATCTGGCGTCGTGACCCCCCAGTCCAGCACAACAAGTGTAGAGGGGCAAGGGCACTGGGACCCCCAAAGTGCCTTCCTCCTGTTTGGAAATCGGGAAGCAGAAGCATAATTGCTTTTGCTGGATCCCAATCCTGAATAGCAGAAGACCTTTCAGACTCTGCCCGGCCTGCGAGTGGCTCCACTCCTCTCCCTCTGGCTCCTGTCCACCATTCTGCGTTCTCTTCATTACCAAGAGCTCTTTCCGTGCCAATGTTGTGTCTGCTGAAGGGCGGCTTGGCCTCAGGTAGGGAATCGGATCCAGGGCCGCACAAACCCGTAAGAGATGAGGGCGCACCACGCACAGATAAGTTCTACAGCAAGAGCTGTGTTTCATGCTTAAGAATCTGGTTCTTTCCCTTGTGCCGGAAATGCCATATCCCCCAGCACAGAGCGGGGGATGGGTCTCTTCCAGCTTCTCCCCATTATTGGGAAGATGAAAAGGAAGAACTGGAGACGGGGGCTGATAAACAGCAGCAAACACACACGCTCCGGGCACGCACACTCAGGCACACGCACCAACACTTCTGATCCATGAATCAATGTTCTGTGTCGGTTCTGGCCATTCCGCTCTCTCAGGGAGGGCTTGTCTTAGGGTGTTTCAGCAGCAGCTATACTCATGCTGCGTTCCAAATTACAGTTCAGATTTCTCAACGTGGCCCACGCCCTTGGTTTCACCTTCCCCATGTTAGTTCTCAAGGAGAATTTTCAGGAATGGCTGAACTCCTCTTGCCTCTTTCCTTCCAATCACTAATCGAATAATTTTCTGTACCTATTTTATCTTCTAGTTCTGCTGTCAGATACCTGTCATACTATTAGCAGGAATTCCATGAAAAATTTAACAGGAAAAAAAATGTTGATTCCCCCAAGTGGACTACTAGAATACATTTCTCCATATCCTGTGGTTATTAGCCTTAAAATGCTTTTAGTGAGCAGTTTAACTCAGGCAGAGAAAGTACACAAAGTGTAGGAGAGGATCTTATTTTAAATCTAACACCTAAGGAAAAATATTCAAAAGTTCAAGTAAAAAAAAATCCCAAGTTTCTTGTTTTATTTAAATATTTTTTCTTGCCCAGCCAGTGTGGCTCAGTGACTGGGCATCAGCCCATGAAACAACAGTTCGATTCCCAGTCAGGGCACATGCGTGGGTTGCGGGTTCGATTCCTAGTGGGGTGCGTGCAGGAGGTAGCTGATTGATGTTTCTTTCTCATCAATGTTTCTATCTCTCTATCCCTCTCCCTTCCTTTCTCTCTAAAAATAATTAATAAAAACATTTTAAAAATATGTATATATAAATATATAGAGATTAGACATTAGATTTCATTAGATTTAGACATATATATATATATATATATATATATATTCTGTCCATTTTATAAGTAATATCTACCAATGAACCTCTATGGTATGCTTTATGTCATAGTCATAAAATATGCAAGCAAACTGTAGTAGACTACCTACATGGAATAGAAATTCTAGTACCAATATTTTACATTTTTGATATGAGAATTCCTATTACATATTGAAATTGTACTTAATACCACCCTGATATTGCCTTTAAAATTGATGGCATAATCCATCACAGGGTATGAAGATTAGATTATATTATTTTATAATCATATTTGCATGTCTCTAATCTAAACAACAATATCCCCAGTAAAAGGTACATACATAGATATATCTTCACTTAGTCTCTTAGTCAGTC
The DNA here is from genome assembly GCF_027574615.1 of Eptesicus fuscus. Classification (NCBI taxonomy): domain Eukaryota; kingdom Metazoa; phylum Chordata; class Mammalia; order Chiroptera; family Vespertilionidae; genus Eptesicus; species Eptesicus fuscus. Next base: position 63,864,955 of record NC_072488.1, read on the forward strand.
CAGACTGCTATAACCAAATACCATGGACTGGGAGGCTTAGAAACAACAGAAATTTCTTTCTCATGGCTCTGGAGAAAGAAATGTGACCAGGATGCCAATATGGGTAGGTTCTGGTGAGGCCCCTTCTGAGTTGCAGGGAGCCAACTCCTGTTGTGTCCTCGCATGGTGGGAGTTCTCTGCTTTCTTCCTACGAGGGCACTAATACCACTCAGGAAGGCCCCACCATCAAGACCCAATTCCCTCCCAAAGACCCCCCTCCAAACATCGCATTGGACATTAGATTTCAATATAGAATTTGGCAGGTGGAGGCCAGGGAACATACATACAGGAAAACATTTTTTCTCAGATATTTCATAGCTACATGAGTTGGAGTTTTAAACCTAGCCAAATTAAATTTATCTCCTTATCTATCTCCCTAAGGCCAGAGGGAAGTCGTTACTGGCTTCCATGATTTGCTCTTTAAAGGGATACTGGAATGTCAGTACACATTGTTTCCAAATAGCTCGATGTTGGTTGAAATGCATACAAAACTTCTGGTTCGAGGTGATGCTTCACTTTTTATGTATGTGTTTGGCAGTGTTCTGACAAAAAGACCAACTTCTGAGTCATCACTGCCTGAGCCTCTATTCCTTTTTAGCACCAATAGTTTCTTTGTCTGAGGCCAAAGAGTACCTGCCTTCCCTTGGCTGTTCACAGGCCAGCCTCCCAGCTGGGGGTCAGTTCTGGCCTTTCTGGGGGTGTTCACCACTAAGAGGGCTTGTGGGCTGACAGGTGGGGCTCTGGGCTGGGTTTGGAGGCCGTGCTGTGGTTTGCTCCCCTCAGCTCCCCCATCTCTCCTTGCTCCAGGTGGAAGGTAGAAATGGGTGAGCAAAGGGGGAGGTGAGACGCTCCTTTCCCCTCACTCTCCCAGGTGTGGCTGTACCCAAATGAATAATTCCTTAGCAGCTGCCACGTACTGGGGCAGAGACCTCGGTCCTCAGGCTCTCCTTGCAGCTTCTGTGGGAAAAGGACTTGGCATGGTAGAGGCGCTGGGTTTTCATCCTGACTCACCTAGAGCCTCAGCTGGCCTCTCCGCTTTGCTGGCCTCCTTGACTTCAGCCTAGAAGAAGTGCTTTCCCTGTGAAACACTCCTGCTGTGGTAGCTCCCCGCTTCCACCTCCACTCCAGCATTAGCTCAAGTTTCTGACCCAGGTGTGCTAAGATTGTAAAGGCAACTTGTAAGGAGAAAGAAGGAAATGGGGACTTTGGGGCAGGGACTCAAAAGTCCAGGAGTCAACAGGCAGGGTCCCAGACACCTGAGCTCCCACCTCCACTCGGGCTTGACCTGTGAACCAGGCCGGGCCCTGGGTTCCAGAGGCAAAGGCAACAACTACAGATGGTGTGAGACCATCCTAACTTCCCCCACGTCCATCTTAGTTGCAACAGGCCTCCTCCCAAGAGATTCTGGGTGCAGGTCGGTAGATAGGCTCCATCCAGTTTCAGGGAGGAAGGGAGGTGGAGGGTGGAGAAAGGAGAACAGAAGAGTGAGGGGCACCTGAGCAGAGGGCTGGGAGGAAACGGACATGGCTGAGTCTGACCTGAGCTGGGCCCTGAGCCAGGGGAGTCACTGACATATCCCATGTTCCTAAGGTGTGCTTCTCGTGTCACTGATGGATGAGCTTGTGAGGTCATTAAAAATAATAAGGAGCCCAGTCTGCGTGGCTCAGTGGTTGAGCATCGACTTGTGAACCAGGAGGTCACAGTTCGATTCCTGGGCAGGGCACATGCCCAGGTTTCGAGCTTGATACCCAGTGTGGGGTGTGCAGGAGGCAGCCAATCAATGATTTTCTCTCATCAGTGATGTTTCTATCTCCCTCTCCCTCTCCCTTCCTCTCTCCGAAATCAATAAAATATATATTTTTTTAGAATAAGTAAAACATATTTCATACCAAGGTATGAAAGGGGAAATAACGTAGCTGTTATGTAACTGACTGAGCTTTGAGAGACACTGTCTTAGGGCATGAAATCTTCATCAAAGCTGCTGGCGTCTCAGGGTCTCTGGTGCAGAATCATGCAGGGCTCCTTAGTCCGGCCGGAATGGGACCCGTATGGACTGTGTCATGCGGCCTGGGCAACACCAAGACAAGGAAGAAACGGGAGCGTGGCAAGTGCAGGGGACAGGGACGGCATTCCCACTAGATGCAGGGCTGAGGCTGCCGGATCAACCCAGGGATCCCATCCCAACTAGATCTGAGTCTCAGCTGCGCGAGGGCACAGGAGGACTGAGCCACACAGCAGGAAAGCAGGAAAAGCCCGCGTCCTGAGGCCTCGCGTCCCGCCGGCTCCCGGCACAGCCCCCTCTCGCTTGTTCGGCTTCATTCCCTTTGGCCTCTGCTTTCACCTCCCTCTCCCTGCTGCCCAGATTGCTAATGCTGACTGTCCATCTACCAAACCCTCTGTGCCAAAAGCCAGTCTCCCGGACACCTCGTTGCCAGAATATACTAGGCTGTCCACCTGCAGGTCAGCGCGGGCCCCACAGAATCTGCTGGAAGCTTCCTAGAGAGGCATTCTTACTCCCAGGATTACTTGGCCTTCCGCCCCTTGTGCTAGGCCAGAGGCTGCATTGCCTGGGATGCCCGTTTCCGACACAACAAACCCTACGGGGTTGGGGAAATGCGCGGAACTCCCGAATGTACAAGCATGTCCTCCAATGTGTTTATCCAACGGGCCCAGCCTTTAGCTCTGAGGCTATGAGGGAGCTGGCGCACAGGAAGTGGCAGGGGCAGAATGGCAGACCCTCTCCCGAGTTTGTCTCCCGGGGCCCTGCTGTTTTTCCTGGTGTTTGGGTATTTGGGAATAAATTCTTCAAATTGCATGTTAATTACTACATTTGCAGTGTCTGTAGCATCAGGCATTTTCAGGAAATGTTACAGTTATAATTTCCAGATTAATAAAACTGGAGACAAAGTTGACCCAGTGGACATAATTTACTGTACTTTTCAGAAAGCTCTGATAAGACCCCTCATAAAAGGCTATTAAGAAAATAAACAACCATAAGAAAGAAAGGAAACATCTGTAAATTACAGGATGCAAAAGCACTGAGCCCTGCACAGAGGTTCACACAGACCTGGTTGCGTTGGGTTGTTTACCTAAAATATATGGGCAATTGGTGGTGAAGAAATAAAACAGTAATAGCCCTTGAGTTGCCATTTGATTGGCCTTGAGATTGCCCGACCCTGTGGAGAAACAAACTGAGGGGCCGGAGGGTGCCGCAGGGCGGAGGCGGGCTGCCGGGGAGTGAGGGCGCCGCCTGAGGGGTGGGCCGGGCGGAAATGTGCTGCTCTGGAAGGGCTGCAGGCTGGGAGGCAGGTCCAATCTAGTAGGAGTTTTCTGGTCAAGCTCTAGATAAACCCTCAGGAAACAGCACTTGGAGGAGGAAAGATGAGCACACACAGAGAAAAACAGAAACATCCCGGCATCCCGGCCCACAAACAAGCCACGCAGCCCTGGGAGACCTGGGAGCCCCGTGCTGCTGGCCTTCACACGGGGGGGGGGGGGGGGAGGCAGGGGGGGGGGGGGGGGCACGGGCAGCCTCCAGGACAGCCCCGGGCCAGGCCAGCTGCCCTCAGCTGCCTGCCACCGTGGGCTTGGGGGTGATGTTTTAGACGGTCTGCTTTTTACAGACATGGCAGAGGCTCTCCTGCAAAGCCTCTTGCTGAATAGCTGTGTGTGACCTCTGCCCCGCCACCAGCCAGCTCCTCCGGGGCCTGGTCAGGAGGCGACTGAGTGACTGAGCTCGACTAGCACCCTCTCCTTGCCACACGGTGCGTGCAGACCCAGCAGGTGGCCAGCGCGGTACAGAGACCTGCCACCATGAACGGTGTGACCAGAAACTCCCCAGAACGTACCATCGTATTTTTTTTTTGCCTGAAAGTTTAAATTCTTGGCCCATGTATCTCTCAGGGATAATGGGAAAAGAGGAACTAATACTTTCATGGAAGGACCTGAAAATGGTTTTGAAAGTTAAACCATTAGGTTAACAATCTAATGTGAAGTGTGGCAAATGCAGGGAAGGGTGACATTCTACGTAGAAGTACTGATTTAATAATAAAGCTTAACATTAATCGAGTGCTTGCTGTGTGCTGGGCAGGCACTGCTGTACCTGATCCCACTTACCCCTCACAGAGACTTTCACGGAACGCCCTGTGCACACAGGGCGATGAGGCATAGAGAGGTTGAGGGACAGGCCAAGGCCATGGCATTCATTGGCAGAACCGGAATCTCAACTCGGTCAGTTAGATCCTGGGCCCGCCAAGCGACCCACCTTTACAACAAACATTTAGCACAATCAGTGTGCCAGTCCCTGCAGCCATAGACTTCCACGTGCAGTGACATGTAACTATGCCATGGGCGCAGCCTGGCTTAGCCTTACGAAGGCACCTGCGTGGTGAAGTCCTTTCCGGGCACTACACCTCTCAATCCTCATTCCTCGTGGTGACGCCGATGCAGTTATCACCGTCACTGAAAACTACGCAGATGGCTTATATGGTTATTCTGGTCCAGACGTTTCTTTTCCTTCAGTAGCCACTGCCCTCTGCAGATTAGCCAGAGATCTCGTGTTCCCTGCATAGCCAAAGCCCAGCAGCTCAGTTCTGGCCTGGCTGTGTTTTCTCTACAGTCCAAAGAGCTGATTGGAACAACCCACTCATTAGGGTGTTAGGTAAAAATCAGGCTTTTTTAAGGTAAAATCCAGACCCACAGTAGTGCAAGGCCAAGCCATCCTCCTAATGATGGACATGTCATAGGGAATCTTAATCTTGTTAGGAGTGTTTCCAGCTCCTCCGTGCCAACCTGTGTTTATCTCACCTTCATAAGTGAAGCACATTGCTGAGTGCCTCAGGGCCTGGAAGTTCAGCTTTATGCCAGTGCGTGTGCAGTAGTACAGTGTGTGCATCGTCCATGTCTGTAAGGCTTAACTCTTTGGAGTAACCCTTTCCTTACACATCGGAGGTTTTCTGTGAGGAAACGTACCATTTTAATTTGTAGTTATTGTTGTTAATCCTCACCTGAGGATATTTTTCCACAGATTTTTTTAGAGAGAGTTGTATAGACGGGGGGTGGGGGAAGACAGAGAGAGAGAAACATCAATGTGAGAGAGACACATCGATTGGTTGCCTCCTGCATGCACCCAGATTGGGGCCGGGATGGAGCCTGCAACCCAGGTATATGCTCTTGACCAGAATCAAACCTGTGATCCTTTAGTCCACGGGCCAACGCTCTATCCACTGAGCCAAACCAGCTAGGGCCAATTTTAATATAATGAAATAACATGAATGTCAATGACCAATTCTTGAATCTAATCACATAGCAAGAATTATATGAGCAGGTAAACTTCTCAAAGAAAGCAGTCCTCTTCCACCTTCATTATTCATCTTCTGTCATATGAAGCTGAAGCATGGATCTCTTAAATGGCCTAATCTTCAGCCCTGAGCTTATTTTTTGCTTTTTTCTCTTTGTTTTTGCTTAAGGCCATTGGGTAGGCTACTCTAATTTGCAGCTGGACAGTCCTGGATGCATCATTGGTCTGAAACCAGGTCCAGTCCCCTTATAGCTGTAAAGGGGCCGACCTTGGTTTGGGCTGTGCCAGTCTTCATTGGTCTGTCTAGTTCGCTCTGCGTGTCTTTTCCTGTGTCTTTCTATATGTCTCTTGTCCCATTTCTCTATCTCTGGTTTCTCTGGCTTCCTTTGGGAAGCGTTAACAAGCTAATGTGGAGACTTTTCACTGTGATAGGACAGGAAGAAGGGTATCATCTATTGTCCCAAAAGGTACAGCTTTCTGTGCTGATTTGAGCTATTTTATTGGTATCTCTTTTCTGTTTTTGCTAATCACACTCTGGTTCTGGTCTTTATAGAGAGAAGACCTCTGGGTCTGAGGAGGAACTGTTTTTGCTAGCTAGGTTTGTAAACCCACCGAGCTTATTAAATATTAGAATGGCTTGAAATGCTCAAAAGCTGTAGTTGGTCTAAATATGCCACCGACCGAATGCATACACCTGGGGAGCCATCCTGGGTTTGATGCAGTTGGATGTTCTTTACCTCATTGAGGTAACGACACTCCTGCTCTCCCAGTGGGTCTTCGCCGTGGAGCCCAACGGCAAAATCAGGGTCAGAATGTTAGAAGGTGAGGCACTCCATCCAATTTGCCATTTGGTAGGTGCAGAGTCCATGGCCCATATGCAAAAGGCTCAGGGCTCACTGGGGCGTCCAGGCTCGCCTCAGTGGGCTCGATCCGAGCACAGGTGTGCACTTGAGTCACCCATGGAAACATTTCGCTGGTGATAGTCCTCCCTCTACCTCAGGAAGGCTGCGATCTTCAGTGAGCTTGTGCATAATGTGCCCCTGGCTGTGTCTAAATGATGCATTTCTCCAACCAAAGACTGACAAATTCAGATGGTTTGCACCATATTTTTATATATTTAGAAACAGCTGGTTGACTGAATTTTTAATTTTTCTCAGAATGTTTGATGTTGGGGAGATTGGGCCTTTGAAGTCCTCTGAGGAAAGAAAAGATTTATACAAAAGTTTCTTTTTCCATAAATATTTTATATTTCACTGAATGACCATGAGCAACAAATTACACGATTGATGAGACAATCCTTTTTGTTTTTCAGGGTCAGGGCTGTCCACTCCCACTTTGGGAACCTGCCCCTAAGCGCTCTCCAGAATTCAGGGGTCATCAACCCTCTATCACATTTTAGAATTGGTTTGCTGCTACCATATTTTGAATAAAAAAGCCTGAATATTCGTCAAGATGCTAAAATCACCTGACCTGCAAAAAACAGGCCATTACTGATCTTTTCACCTTGCACATGATAGGCACTCAGTATAGGCATTAGTATATATTCCATCAATATTACATATTCATTAATTTTAATGTACTAAAATATCAACATATAATTAGTGTTAGATAGTAATATATATTCATAGAAATTAACATCTAATTAATAATATAAAAGATATTAAATTGAATTGAATGTCATCCCTCAGGGCAAACACATATGGACAAGGAAAATGTCTCAAAGAGTGCCTAGACCCTGCATGAGAAGGAGCTGGTATTTACTGAATAGGGAGCAGATTCTAAGTGTGTGAATGCTTCATAAATGATTTCATTTCATCTTCGCCAAGTCCTGGGGGTAGAGCCTACTTTCTCCAGCTCTCCGAGAGGGACTCAGTGTTCAGAGAGGTGAAGGCTCTCCCTCAGGCTGCACAGCCAGTCGTTGAGGTATCCTGAACGCTAACCTAGGAGTCTAGTTCCAATGGCCAGGCCTTGACCCCTTTGTGTTCTCTCGATCCAGCTGTGTCCTAGGTCTCCAGTCAGTCATAATTTTGCCCTGCTCTGGAAGTTCTACCATTAGGCCTACTCGCTGGATCCAAAAGCAGCTTTTGGTCTTGGCCTCCGGGAGGTCATGATAAACATACACCCACGTGGCCTGTAGCTGGAACAGGAGGGGCAGGAATCTCCCTGGCCGTCACCCTCCCGGTGTGGAGGAACACATCAGATGGCTTGGTTGCCCCTCACATACTTGCCAGGGCCCAGCAGGTTAGAAATGATGGGCTCATAACTGCTCGGAGTAATTGAAAGCACACTGAGTCAGGAGGGCTCAGGAGACCCAACCGAGCCAGAGAATAAACATCCAAGTGTTTGACACCATAGACTTCGGCACTTAGAAACATCCATAGGGATGCTCGTGTCATTCCCCTCTCACATCAGACTCGGGCTGTTTCTGATATTGTGCCATGGTCAGGAGAGGAAGAAGGAAGGAAGGAAGGAGAATGCTGGGATTGGAGTCAGCCACAAGTTAGCATGTGTGGAGGCCCCTGGCAACTCTCAGGGTGCTCTCCCCAGGTCCGGAGGAAAGGGATAGGGCCGAGCCATCCCCCTCACCTACGCGGGCCACCACAGTCCAGTGTCACCTCCCTCTACAGAGCCCCTTGGATAAAATTCAAAACTCACAAGAAAAGATGAGTTCATAATATGTTTGCTATATGTTAGCAGTATCTATTAATGAGACATGTCAAACTTCTTTGCTTAGTCGATTATTTTAAGTGGTAAAGGAATTCAATTTAACAAGCATGGATCTGGCACTTGCTATGTGTCCTCCTGCGCGGTAGCAACACCAAAGTGAGGACCAGTTACCTGCTGGGGAATTAGCTATGACGATGCCCCTTCAGTGTGGGTCTCAGGCTTAGAATTCCAGGTCATCTTGGGATGAGGCTCTGAACGAAGGAGGGGACTCCACCTGTGACAAAAGGTCCAGGCTTCAAAGACGTGGGTCCCAGCGATTCGCTATGGTGGCTTGGCCAAGTCGCTTAATTCCTCTGCCCTCGTTAATTTTTGCACATACAGTTGAGGATTCAATGGGATCGCGAGTGGAAAACACTTAGTCTCTCGCTCCTAGAAGATGCGATTGGTGCCCTAACAGCAGAAGCGGTGGGGCCCTGTTCCTTGACTTCCACAAAAGTCAAACTGAGCGAGGCCCCAGCACGGGCATCAGAGCTAGGCTTCTTTCTTTAAAACAGTGTTATCAAGATTTGATCGGAGGTTAACGGCTAGAACAATTGAGAACAGACGTAAGCCTTGGCAGCATTAATGCACCGAGGCCCCTCCCCCTTTTCAGTGGCGTCATTTGGGAAGAGCTGACTCAAAGTGTTTGGATCAGTGAGAGGGAGGGTGGTGGCGAAGGAGGAAGGAGGGGGGTCTCTTAGTCAAGATTCGCAGGTGTTAAATATAAACCCCAGCTTGGCTACTATGACTCTCCTGAGAGTGGGCGGTGGAGTGGCAAAGCCAAGCTGGAAACCAAGGACGCCATCTGATGCATCTAACAGCTCTTCCCCGCACACTTCCTTTTTCTCAGGGGGTGGCATTTACATAAGCATTTTCTTGAGTCCAGGTAACAACACCCGGCTTTGAAAGACAGTTCACTTTTTCTGCCCATGATCTAGGCCAGTGCCTTCCCAGATTCCTTGATCAACAACAACCAAGCACGTGCTGGCTGCGCTCTGAAAGCCGGCCGAGTCCCAGGGCAGCAGGCCGAGGCGATGGCAAAGCCCGGCCATCCTGGGCCTCAGCGCCCTTTGTCCGGGACCCTTTCTGCCCTTTCCCCTCCCCCCAAACGCGTGGCCTAGTCAAAACCCATGTCGGCTTCTTGACTTCTTGCACAACAGAAAGGAATCCATCAGACCTTCCTAATAAGCCTTCGCCCTGTGGAAAGTATTTAATGTGTGCCCCGAAAAGCCGGTAAAAATATGCCCATTTCACACACGGAGGGAGGCTGCCCCCAGGAAGATGAGGGCGCTTCTCAGGTGAAAGGCGCCTCTTTCAGGTGCAGCGGAGGCTCCGAAGCGTTTCTGTCTCCGATGGATGCACTGCGGCCGGAGAATGAATGACCGCGCTCCCTTGCGGTCGCGCCCACTCTCCACTCCTGAAGAGCGGGCTCTGTGCAGCATGTGCAGTCCTACAAAAGACAGGTTTCAAATGGTTTAAATGCCTAACAAATAATTGTTATTCGGAATAAAAGGTTGTGCTTGTTTAGTGCGCTCCTTTTTAACACTGTTTTGTGTCTCCATTACAGCCTGAGAACTCAGGGCTGCGCGTGCAGGTGGCCTGGTGCTTCCTGGTGCTCCGGCACCGGCACTGGCACCGGGCAGCGCACCGGGCAGCACACCGGGCAGCGCACCGGGCAGCACACCGGGCAGCACAGCGGGCAGCACAGCGGGCAGCGCACCGGGCAGCACAGCGGGCAGCGCACCGGGCAGCACAGCGGGCAGCACACCGGGCAGCGCAGCGGGCAGCGCAGGGCTGGGAAAGGCCTGGTGGGCCGTCCCTGCCGCCGCATCCCACACGTGCTGGGCCCCGGCGTGCTGGCAGGCTCTGGCGCTCCGCGGGGGACACAGATCATAGGAGATGGTCTGTCTGAATTTGAGAAGTCCAAGTTTCCTTGCCCAGATATAGTGGAAGCGTTCCACCTGGTCGTCTTGTCTCGGGACACGGACAAACTTCACGGGGAAAATGGCCCCATGCAAACATCCCCGGGGCCACGGAGCGCCGCCCACCCCGGACGGGACGGAGGAGAGCAGCCGGTGGCACCGCAGGGTGGCCGAGAGCCCAGCTCGGAATAGTCTACCCCTGGGCCAGGGGCAGACTTTCGTGGGCGATGAAGAGGATGACCTAAATCCCTCCTGCTTAAGGCCTCTGCCCGAGGTAAGGACGGGCAGTCCTGCCTCCTCGTGTGAGAGCAGAGACGGCCCACATCCTGTGTCCTGCCTTCCTCAGCGCAGGCTCCCAGCTGGCTCTGGGCTCACAGAGGGGCTTGGGGCAGTTGGGGGTGCTTCGGCAGCAGCAGGGGGCGGGGCGCAAGAATCACAACAGGCAGAGAGGGGCGCCTGGGCTTGCCACCCAAGCTCCGGGCGTCGGCGAGGTTCCGAGGTCCGGAGCCTTGGACCCCACCGTCCCCAGGCAGCCCCTCTCCACCTGCTTTCCCACCGCCGCTCACCCGGAGGGTCTGCTCCCCGTGGGTTCTTTGCTACCACCCTCGAAGGAACACGTCTGGATGTTCGCCGCTGTTCCAACTGACGTCCAGTTACTGTGCCCCACCCTTTAACTGTGTGCTGTCTGCCGGGCACCTCCCCAGTCCTCTCTCCCGGGCCGGCCGGAGGTGCCGCTCTGACTGCATGGGCATGAAGGGGGTGCCCGCTCTGACTGCATGGGCATGAAGGAGGTGCCCGCTCTGACTGCATGGGCATGAAGGGGGTGCCCGCTCTGACTGCATGGGCATGAAGGGGGTGCCCGCTCTGACTGCATGGGCATGAAGGAGGTGCCCGCTCTGACTGCATGGGCATGAAGGAGGTGCCCGCTCTGACTGCATGGGCATGAAGGAGGTGCCCGCTCTGACTGCATGGGCATGAAGGAGGTGCCCGCTCTGACTGCATGGGCATGAAGGAGGGGCCCGCTCTGACTGCATGGGCATGAAGGGGGTGCCCGCTCTGACTGCATGGGCATGAAGGAGGTGCCCGCTCTGACTGCATGGGCATGAAGGAGGTGCCCGCTCTGACTGCATGGGCATGAAGGAGGTGCCCGCTCTGACTGCATGGGCATGAAGGGGGTGCCCGCTCTGACTGCATGGGCATGAAGGGGGTGCCCGCTCTGACTGCATGGGCATGAAGGGGGTGCCCGCTCTGACTGCATGGGCATGAAGGAGGTGCCCGCTCTGACTGCATGGGCATGAAGGAGGTGCCCGCTCTGACTGCATGGGCATGAAGGGGGTGCCCGCTCTGACTGCATGGGCATGAAGGAGGTGCCCGCTCTGACTGCATGGGCATGAAGGAGGTGCCCGCTCTGACTGCATGGGCATGAAGGAGGTGCCGCTCTGACTGCATGGGCAGCCGGAGGTGCAGCCAGCCTTGCAGGGGAGCATGTCCTCGCAGCGGCTGGAAGCAGAGCCCAGGGTCGCCGAGGGGCTGCCGAGGACTCCTCTCGAGCCTCTCCCTGCCCTTGTCCTAGCTCCGCGCCTGCGCTGCGGGCAAGCTTGGCAGTTCTGAGGAAGGATGCTCCGGGGACAGAGCTCGCCACAGCCCCAAGTCTACTCTGACTTCCTGTCTGTGGAGGGACAGACTTCTCTGCGGTCCTTCCCCACAGTCCGGACCTGAGGACCTTCATTCCTAAAGGGTTGTGACAGGACAGGACAACGTGCTGATTTTCTGACATCACACACGTGGTTGGTAGGGAGGGCCCTGGAAATGGATGCATTGGAGGGAGGGAATGGCATTTGTTAGGGACTTCCAGATGCTGAAAGAGGTGAACTGGGTTGAGAGCGCGGGGCTGGGCAGAATCCAGAGCCTCTGAGTAATCTTTCTGGCTCACCTTTGCCAGGTTTTTGCAAGTGATAGCACATTGCACAGGGCTCTCGCCGAGGGGAGATCACCCGCCCAGCCCTGCCCAATGACTAACCAGTGTGCCTCATGCCCAATTTTAGGGGGGAAATCAACCTGTCAGTGTGCAGCTTTTATGGCCCAAAGCTAGCCCAGGGTCTTCAACTGCTTCAGAAAGCCCCAAGGCCAAGGTCGCGATAGGTGTGGGGCAGGGCGCGGCATGGCTGGTGCGCTAGACACCAGGGGAACTCACCCTTCTAACAGTCCTGGCCATTTGGGGTGGGCCTCTCACTGACCACCAGTCAGAGAGTGCAGGTTCATTTTCTCCCGTTCTGTCCCTTAGTCCATCGAGGGGTAACCCTTCAGGTCTCCACAGGAAGCACCTGGTTGGAACTGACGTGGGGACAACGTTCCCCTGGGACCTGCCGAGGTACAGAACGGCATTTAGATGCTGTTATGTCTGGTATTTGATGTCCTTGCTTATACTACCTGTCATTTTCACCTGTTGTTTTGAAATACACTTTGTAAAGCTTTTACTTTATTCTGTGGTGTTTCTTCTTGGTTCTTTCCTAGAGCAAGATAGTTAAGTTAAAATTTATAAAGAGGAGAAAAGAATCACATGAGAATGTATGCACAACTCTCAAAGCGCTTAGAGTAGGAATTTGGTTCTGAACTCAGATTTTGAGTGTTTAGTCACACAGTGTCTGATGAAGATGGTGACATTCACTGTATTACTCAGACCATCCATGTGTGGGATCTTAAAGTCGGGACACACACCATTTCATTCCAATATTCACTCTATGGGAGACTAGGTGAGGCCAAAGAAAGAAGAGTAAATAAGAACACCCAGGTCTTCTTTCCAACCGGAAAGACTGCGCTTATTAAGTCAGGCCAAATCTGAAATTTATAAACTCAGGTAAGACTGAAAAAATACAAACAAACAAAAAACAAAGCTTTCCCTTTGAAACGCTGTATATTTCTTAGAAACCCAGTTCCTGACGGCAGATGTTTATTTGCTCTAATACATCTCTTAGTGAGCCAGTAATGCTACCAACTAGGCGATAAGCAAGACATCAGCTTGCTTATTATTTTCCTCAAATGTGTGAGTTTTACTTCTTCTCCCATTTTCAAAAGGGGAAGGAAAGAAGAGCAACCCTGAGATCAGTAGAGTGGAGGGAGCACCAGTAAGAGAGGGGCAGATCTCCCAGGTGTGAGACACCTTAGGGCTCGCCCATGCACACTAATTACAAAATATTATATTTTGTACAGATCACACTCTGATATATATGTATCATCTACCAATAACACACACACACACACACACACACACACACACACACACACACACACACACATATATATATATACTAGAGGGCCGGTGCACGAAATTCGTGCATGGGGGGGTCCCCTCAGCCCAGCCTGCACCCTCTCCAATCCGGGACCCCTCGGGGGATGTCCGACTGCTGGTCTAGACCGACAGTTGGACATCCCTCTCACAATCCTGGACCGCTGGGTCCTAATCACTCACCTGCCTGCCTGCCTGGTCCTGCCCGCCCCCCACCGGCCTGGTTGCCCCCAACTGCCCCCCCCCCACCGGCCTGGTTGCCTCTTACTGCCCCCCCCCCCCGCCGGCCTGATCACCCCCAACTGCCCCCCCCTGCTGGTCTGGTCACCCCTAACTGCCGCCCCTGCCAGCCTGGTCACCCCTCATGGACCCCCTGCTGGCCTGGTCGCCCCATGCAGCCTGCTGTTCAGTCACTTGGTCATCCCTCACTAACCCCTCTGCTGGCCTGGTCGCCCCATGCAGCCTGCTGTTCAGTCACTTGGTCACCCCTCACTAACCCCTCTGCTGGCCTGGTCGCCTCATGCAGCCTACTGTTCAGTCGTTTGGTCGTCCCTCAGGCAGCCCTGGGTGGCTGGGCAGCCTCCATCCGAGGCTTGCCTGTGCCTAGGGCCGGCCCTGGGCGGCTGGGGGGCTGAGGGGACTGGGGGACTCTGGAGGCAGGCGCGTAGAACGGCCAAACCTGCCTGGGGGCGGGCCTGGTGCCTGCCACTCTGGTGGGGCTGAGGGGACTGGGCGCCGCCATCTTGTGGCTGAGGGTGCCACCATCTTTGAGGGCATGGCAGTCAATTAGCATATTCCCTCTTTATTAGATAGGGTATATATTAGAGAGAGAGAGAGAGAGAGAGAGACAGAGAGAGAGAGAGACAGACAAAGATGGAGAAAGAGAAGGCACATTGAACTTTTGTGTAACAATTGTATATAAAACAAGATCAGATATAAATAAAAGAAGATTCTATGGAAATAAACTAGATGTAAAATAAAAGGTTATATGTGAAATAAACTAGTTGTTCTTCATCTTTTAAGAGTCTAAAGCCTATAAGAAAGAATATTTGTATCCTATTAATGTAAAGAGTTGTTTTGATGTACTCTTTTTGCCTTATTGACTTTTTAGAACATTTAAATGATAAACTGAGTCAAGTTCCACAATCTCTGCTCAGGGTAAAGGGCCACCTGGTATTGGTTTCTCTAGTGGAACAGCACCCAACCCATTCCTGCCCAGAGCAGATAAACCCTGCCCCAGGCCCTTGGCCCAAAGAAGCGGTGGGTCCCGTGCCCACGGCCTCTGCCCTGGAGCACAGTGACGGCCACGGTCTGCAGAGGCCTCGCCAAACACGCCCTGATCTCTGGGAGGAAAGAGGAGAGCAGAGCAGAGCGGTTTCTGTCTCTGGCTCCGGCACCATCCTCGGGACGGAAAGGCCAGCAGGTCAGGATGGGTTCGATGCCACCGCCTGAAGAAACAAGAGTGGATCTCCGTGAACACTTTCAGGGCACAAATCAGAGGCACCAGCCACAGCTACAAATGTGGCACCGTATCTCGTGGGGAGTGGGGCCAGCCACAAAGCATTCCTAGGAGCAAGCAGGCAATGCGAAGGTGTTGGGGACCCCTCGGCTAGGACCCCTAGAACAGCAGGTCTGTCATGGGCGTTCATGGTCTCCCTCCAGTCAGTCCCACTGCGTTCATCGTTTGCAGACTACACTCCGTCCAAGCACAGAACCTGGGAGTGGAGCCGACGGAGGCCTCTCCTCCCGGCAGCTGGAGAGCGCGCTGTGTGCAGGAGGCAGGGTGCGGGAGGGTCTGGTGGGATGTGCAGTGAACAGGTGGCCCCAAATCTGTCTGTGTGGGGTGCAGTATGAATCTGAAATATGTTCTGAAACTGAAATGTGAAGCACATGAAGGAGGGGACACGCTCTAAGGTAGTCTTCTCAAAGGTTCCCCCGCAAACGCCCCCGTCAGGAGCACCTGCGTGTGCGAGCCGAGAAGACGGGCGACGGGCGTGCTGGTCCACCCCACCCTCTCCACTCACAAATGCACCGCAGTCTTGGTGTGTGGTTTTGATTCTATGGTAATGTTGTGTGCTTTTGCATAATCACCCATGCTGGCTTTAACATAAATGTGTTGTTTGAAATTACCAGTTAAACTCCTTAACTTGTCCCCCGGAGAATCATGTAGTGAATTGCTGCTTCAGGAAGACACACTGTGACTTGTTTCTGTGACCTGGCCCCGGCCCCTGCCCCCTCAGCACGTCTGGTTTAACCAAAGTGGCCGCTGGTAGGCCTTCTGCCGAGAAACCAGCGCAGGCCTCCGTGGAGCAGGCTCCGCAGCCAGGGCCTCTGCGCGTGCCCCCCCAAGCTCCCCGGCTACACGCCTCCTCCCCCCACCCCGCTCCTCACCTCACGATCGATGGATCGCCAAAGGACTGAGCAGTTAAAAAACTAAGACTCAAAGGAAAAGGGAAACCAAACAGCAACTAAGCACTAGAAACACAAACCAACACCTTTCTTGCCTCTTTCACTTGCTCTCACCTGAGGTATGAGGTACGAGCTTTAGCTCAGGACTGGCCGGGCGTGGTGCCATTGGACCCACGCAAGCTCATGTCCCCCTCTAGGGCCTGGTCTCCCGGACACCCAAGGAAGAAGAACTGTGGTCAGCTCCCCAGTGTGACTCAAGACACACATGGTGTCACACACACACACACACACACACACACACACACACATGCATCCGGGACACAGGGCAGTGAATCTTGAGATCAAACAGCTCATTTATCTTGGCAGAGTGGAAAGTTTCTTTCCTTTCGGGGCTCTGACATCCATTCCTTCCTATGGAGAGGCCAGCAGGTCAGAACGAATTTGATGTCGCCTCTTGAAGAAACAAGAGTGGACTTCGGCCCCAGCCGGTTTGGCTCAGTGGATAGAGCAATGGCCTGTGACCTGAAGGATCCATGGTGCAATTCTGGTCAAGGGCACATGCCCGGGTTGTGGGCTCAATCCTCAGTGGAGGGTGTGCAAGAGGCAGCCGATCGATGATTCTCTCTCATCATTGATGTTTCCATCTCTCCCTCTCCCTTCCTCTCTGAAATCAATCTTACCTTATAATAGACAAATATGCAAATTGACCGCACCTTCGCTACGCCCACCAACCAAGCCACGCCCATCAACCACGCCCACCAGGAAACCGTTGCAGGGACGCTGGGGTGCGGCGGAGCCCAAGGCCCGGAAAGCCGCCCGGGGCTTTCCGGGCCTTGGGCGCCAGCGGGGTGCCTGCTCCGATGGCAGGAGCGAGCCGACCTGGGGGGGTCGGCTCGCTCCTGCGATCGGGTCGCAGGGACGCTGGGTGCAGCCGAGCCCAAGGCCACCGCCCAGGGCCAAGCCGGGACCCTGAAAGAAGGTAGAAGGCGGTGGCCACAGCCAAGGCCTGGGTCCCCGGTGCCTGCAGAAAACTGGTGCAGGCAGCCAGGTGAATGAAGGTCTATTGCACGAATCTTCGTGCAAACGGGCTACTAGTATATATATAAAGAGCGGACTTACATGAACACTTACAGGGATGAAATCGAGGCAGCAGCAGGAAGTACAAAACAGCATCAGCACCTGGAACTCTCCTCAGCGTTGGCTCTGAGGGGTCTGCTCCATCAGGACATGGCAAGGATGGGGTTACTGGCAAATTGAAGAGTCCCAGAGGAGATGCCAACTCCGATATGCAGGGTCTCCTCAGTCCTGTACTCTGTCAGGTGTAAAATAGTGCTGAGTCACGCAGTGAGCACGACACTCCCACGGGACTCCCACTGTGGACCAGGAAGAGGGCAGCCTTACCTCAAAGGCACAATGCGGAGCCGGGCACCGAGCAGCCCGACAACCTGGGGGCGGGTGCAGAGTGCAGTCCAAGGCAGTCTATCCCGATACACGCCGGTGGACAGCATGTACATGGTAATATACATGCTATGTCTTAGGTTTCCCTCTTCATCACTGTGAAGAAATTGGCAACAAGGAAACAGAATTCACTTAGTTGGAAATAATTCATCCTCATTTCCAGAACAAACACCACAATTGAATTCAGTCTCTGAAATTTGAGTCAATTGCATGATTTTGTTTCCACCGTGACCTTTGGAACCTGGCTGGTGAAGGCTGGGTCTGCGGCACAGCCAGCCTGTCCTTACCTACACTGACCTGCCGGAGCCCCAGCGGGTCAGCCAGGCACAGCTACTGATCAGCCAGGCTCTGGTTAATCTTTAGTGCAAAGAAGTTGCCAGATTTTTCAGCTGCCTGCACCCAGGTGCATGGAGGAGCCTTTCCTTTCATCCTTGTCCTGTCCCACAAGGGCAGGAAGGACAGTCTCCTGTGGGAAGGGTCACTGAATAACTTAGAAAAGATTTGGTGACAGCAACTGAGCTCGAGGCTGCAGAATCCCAGCCAGGAACACAGGCTCGCATCCATCCAGCCGACGCCAGCTCTCCCTCCGCACCGAGCCCGGCTGGAACTGCTTAACTAAGGGTGCACCAGTCTCCGCACACTCTCCCCGCAGTGAAGATCCTCGGTACAGACGATCCAAACACCGACGTTAAGTGCGAGCCCTTCTGGCTTCACCGGAAGGACATTTTGCAGGGTAACTGTGTGTTAAGATACACTTTGACTATCTCCCGTGGCAGGGTCAGTTGGAGGGAGAGCTAATCACTCAATAAACAGAGAAAAGAGAGATGCTTATACTTAATAAGCCATTGCAAATGGAAAAAGCAAGCTCCTACCCAACGTGATTCTCTCTAGAAACAAATGGCTTGGATCCAAGCACTACAAAGCCCTCTCAGAATGCCGAGAGGCCTCCAGGCCCCAGCGCCCAGAACGGAATCCTTCCGCATCTTCTTTCACAGGGAAGTAGCTTCACCCAGGGAAGAGGAAATGATTGTGCGCGCGTGTGTGTGTGTGTGTGTGTGTGCGTCACAGTAGTGATTTTTTCTTTTGTCTTAAGTTACAGCGCTCCTGATGTGCCATCAGTCCTGCTCTCTGGGGAGCAGACACAGCAATTAAAGGGGAGGGCCGGCCAAAGGCTGGAGCCCAGGCACGGGCATTGCCTCCACAACCCCCTCCCCAAGGGGTGCCCAGCCCCCTTCCTCCATGCCCAGGAATCTCAACGGGCTAAACGCCACAGAGCTTCAGCGGTTCAGCAAGTGGCAAGGCTGGCCTGGTGGCAGAAGGAGGGCGAGGTTCCTGCCAAGGCTGGCTGCTCTGGTTTCTCCCCTCTCTGCCCTGTGCCAGCCCTCCTGTCAGAGGGAAGAGCCAAGGTGGTCCAGTGGCCAAGGAAAAGCTCAGGCTCCGAGCCTCGGCCACGACCCTGTCACCACAGTCCTTTCCATTTATGACCTTGTACCCACTCTGGATATTTTCACTTAAAATGTGGGAGGAAAGAAAACGAACCTGTTTCCCGGGGCTGGGATATAAAAAGAAGAAAGGATACTAGAGCACTTTGTAAATGCAGTGCACACCACTAGCAAACAAGGCTGGCCTGGGGTGACCCGCAGATAGGGTCACCTAAGGAAGTGGAGGGGCGCTTTGTACATGAGAGAGCTCCCAAACTAGGGAATTCAGGGGGTAGAATGACAGCCCCCCCTCCCCCCACTTGGACACATGCTATTTCTCAGCCCCTTTCTAGAAAAAAAGGCTTCACAGATTTCTACCAGTCCACAGCCCATGTCTGGGACACTGGCTTCTCTTTCAATTGGAATAAATTTTAAAATCCAGGAAAAAGACAAGCATGACTTTTTTCTCTGCCCTCTACTTAACGGAAGGCGACGCTCTGGTCTCCTTCTAGAAACAAAGAATGGAATAGGGCTCACTAATATGACAGCCCCTCTATTTTCCAGCTTGCGATCAGAAAGAGAGGCCAAAACATGGTCATCAAACAGTGTTAGTTCTGCATGCCTTTCTGTCTTGGCCATTTCTCCTCTTTTCTAAACTCAAAGATTAAACATCAGAGATTTGAAATAATTGCCAGGGTATTTCCACTCTGCTAAAGCCTGGCCTTATTAGTAGTATTTCATTATGTTTGTATATTTACAATGAAAAAACTGTTTCAGTCCTGACCTGTATGGCTCAGTTGGTTGGAGTGATATCTCCTACACCAGAAGGTGGTGGGTTCGATTCCTAATCAGGACACATACCTCAGTTGCAGGTTTTTTTTTTTTTTTAATTTCTTTATTGATTAAGGTGTCACATATTTGTCTTCATCCCCCAATTCCCATCCCACACCCCTCCCCACGGATGCCCCAACCCCCTGTTGAACTTAACCATTGGTTAGGCTCATATGCATCCACACAAGTCCTTTGGTTGATCTCTCCCCCTCTACCCCCACCCTCCCCTATCCTCCCTCTGAGGCCCGATAGTCCGATCGATGCCTCCTTGTTTCTGGTTCTGTTCTTGTTCATCAGTCTATGTTGTTCATCATTTCCTCTAGATGAGCGAGATCATGTGTCACTAGAGATATACTTATAAGAACTGAATGTGAGACGAGCAATAATAGTTATGCTGACAGGCAAATGAATCAGTCTGTAGTGCGTTTCTTTCTGGACCAACAGTTCTTTTGAGACCCAATTTCAATGTCCACCAGTTCCTTATGTGTACATGTCAGCACTGACCCCTCAGCTCTGGATGGTGGACAAATGGTGGTAACGGAGGTCCGACTCCCTCTGGTTTGGTCTCGGCCGGACCCAGGGGCACGGCTTCACCCGGACTCAGGGGCACGTGGCCTCACCCAGACCCAGGGGGCGCGTGGCCTCACCCAGACCCGGGACCCAGCCTCACTCGGATCCAGGGGCACACGGCCTCACCCAGACCCGGGACCCAGCCTCACCTCAGTTGCAGGTTTGATCCCCAGTCAGGGCCCATACAGGAGGCAACTGATCAATGTTTCTCTCTCACATTGATGTCTCTCTCTCTCAAATCAATTTTTTAAATGTTTAAAGAAAAACTGGTTCAAAACCACA
This sequence comes from Eptesicus fuscus, assembly GCF_027574615.1. NCBI lineage: Eukaryota > Metazoa > Chordata > Mammalia > Chiroptera > Vespertilionidae > Eptesicus > Eptesicus fuscus. The sequence continues at coordinate 63,885,178 of NC_072488.1, forward strand.
ATTGTGTATCACTCATTAGGCTATCATTTCAAAAAACAAAATGGAAAATAACAAGTGTTGGTGAGGATGTGGAGAAATTTAAACTATGATGCAATGCTAGTGGGAAAGCAGAATGGTGCAGCCACGGTAGAAAATGGTGTGGACGTTCCTCAAACAATTAAATGCAGATTTACCATAGGGCACAGCTAAGCTAATTCTGGGTGTGTACCCAGGAGAATTGACGTTAGGATCTCAAAGAGATGTGTGTTCATCACTTCATGCGGCATTAGTAACAACAGCCAAAAGGTGGACACAACCCAAGGGCCCATCAATGGGTGAATGAATACATACAATGTGGTAGATACATACAGTAGGATATTATTAGGCCTTGAAAAGGAAGGAAATTCTGACACATACTACAACATGGATGAACCCTGAAAACAGGCTAAGTGAAATAAGCCAGACACAAAAGGACAAACACCGCATGATTCCACTTACATGAGGTCCCTAGAGTCGTCAAACTCAGAGAGAGAGAGAGCAGCAAGGCGGTCGCCAGGGGCTGCAGAGGGAGGAATGGGGAGCCGGTGTTTAATGGGTGCAGACTTTCATGTTGGGAAGATGAACATGTTCCGTGGATGGATGGTGGTGATGATTGTACAACATTGGGAGTGTAGCTAATACTCCGAACTGTACCCTTAAAATGGTTAAGATAGTAAGTTTTATCACAATGAATTAATGTGCATGTCCGACTTCATGTTCTACCTCAGATCACACTGAGGGAGGAACAGATATTCTCCCCTCCGTCCTATAAACCCAGGAAGCAGGGCAGAAGGCTGAGGTCTTTCAGCTACTCCGGGTCCAGACTGGTGAGAGCCACTGCTCTCCCCTGGGATCTAGACTCCAGCCCAGGCACCTCGGGGGCATGGCATCGCCAGGGCAATGGCCGGCTGCCCCCTGGCCTTTCCCGCTCCAGCCCTTTGTCTGGAGGATGGAGATCCGTCACCCACCCTGTTAATCAGCAACACAGACGCAGAAGTTGGGATCTGGGGGGAGGGTGGTTGGGCTGGCAGGCATGTCTCCTCCCTTCTCATCCTGCGGCACAGCTGGTTGGAGACACCAGACCTCCTGCCACCTTCCCAGACCGCAGAGATGCCTGAGCTGACAGGAGTGATGCCCGGATGTATATCTTCCATGACCACTGGCCCTGACAGTGGCCTAGAACTTTGGGGGAAGGCCTGGGTCTCCTCAAGCTCTAGCTCACTTTCTGGGTAGGTGGATCCCGGCCTTCCATCCCTTCCTGTGGCGGGGCCTTTGTCCTCCGGGGCGCACCATGGTCAGGCTCCTCCAAACAGCAGCTCCCAGTGTCCAGGGCAGCTCCCCAGAACCCGACCCCTCCCTCCCAGGAGACGCTGTCCGAGGCCACGGCAGGACCAGACCCCCAGTGGGCCCGGCATCCTCTGGACACTTGGTTGGCTGCAGACCTCTTCATTAGGGGGCTGGTCCTTCCGGAACAAGTGCACCCGCCGGCGCTACTTAGGACTTTCCATCACAGGCCCAAGAGCTTGAAAGAGCTTGAAGGACCCCAGGGCCCCATTAAGGCAGGTGCAAGACCATCGGTGCTTCTCTTCGGTGGCCTGGGGAACCGGGAGGGAGGGCAGGGCAGGGGCAGGCTCCCCGGCCCCTGGGAAGGTGGGCTTCGGGGGACCCCGGAGACTCCGAGAGCCTGTACCTTCTGTGTGGGGACAGTGACAGGTCCCAGAGTGGAGGAGGGTGGGGGAGAGGCCCCTCTGCGGGGACCCGAGCCTCCTTGGTGCCAACCTGCACCCTGCGGCAACGTGTGCTGCTCCCGTTAGATGGCGCCCAAGACTTTCTAACCACTCGTGCCAGCGCTCCTGCCCGGAACAAAAAGAGCCGCGGGTGTGCGACCGTGAGGGCGCCGCGGCGCCTGGCACCACGCGGGGCCTGGTCACGGGTGGGTCGCCCGGCGAGGACGCGCTCCCGGCGCAGCCTCCACTCGGGCAGCCGGTGCCCCCACCTCCGACCGCCCCAGCGCCGGGACCTGCCGCGCCCCGGGGGAAGCAGGAGTGGGCGCCCGCGGGCCTCGGGCGTGGGGGGCCGGGCGCGGGGTCGCCCCGAGGGGAGAACTGGGGCGCAGACCGGAGCCTCGGCCTGGCGCACAGCAGTCCCTTTCTCCGCCTCCATCCACCGCCACAGCCCGGCTCACGTTGTGAGAGCAGGGCAGGTGCGGGTGCGGTTGCTGTTCTAATTGTTCAAACGAAACCGTCGTGCAGGGCGAGGTTCACTAACTTGGTGCGTGCGTGGGGTCCACACACACCGGCCGGCGTGCTCGCTGTCCCCGCGCCGCTGGGCCTGGGGACTCGGACAAACTCTAGACACCGCAGCCGCCACCGGCAGCCCCGGGGAGCCCAGGGCAGCCCCGGAGCCGGTCTGAAAACAGCGGCTTGGGGTCCGGGGAGCGCGCTTTCTCTCCTCTGCCAAGTGCATCGCTCCTTCCACGCCCTCCCAGGACAGCGGCTTGCGCGGAGGGACCCCGTGTCCCAGCCCCCCTAAGCCTCGGGAGCGCTCGGAGCGGGGCTGCGCGGGCGGCTGCGCCCCGGCCTGGAGAACGCGCGGAGGAGGCCTTTTGCGGTCCCCGTCCCCGTCCCGGTCCCCGGGCTGTGAACACCCGCGGCGGGCGCTCCTTTAAGAAAGCAGCGATCTCCATGAATATTTAATGCCGGGGCGGCCGCGGCGGAGAGCCCCCCGGCCCGCGGCCCCGCGCGCAGCGCCCGGTGCAGAGCCGCGGGTGGGGCCGGGCCGGCCGGCGGGGCTCGGACGAGGGGTGGCGGCGGTCATTTCCACAAGAAAGCGGAGGGCGCCTGGGCTGGAGGGTCTCTCGCCCCTGCCGCCCTGCCTGTCCCCGGTTTTCTGCTAGAAGCGGGCGGCGAGCGGCGAGCCCCCAGCGTGCGCTCGCGGCTTCGGCGGTTTTGACGAAAGGTGTTTTGAACGGTGCCTCGCCGAGGCCTGTTGGCTGCCGCGTGCGGAGTGGAAGGACGCCCCCGGGTGAGTCCAGAGCGCCGGGCGCCGCGGGAGCGGGGCCGGGGGAGGGAGGGGACGCGGCGGGTTCTGCGAGGGGCGCGGGTGGGACGCAGAGCCCGAGCGCAGGAGCGTGAGCGCGAGCGGGGAGGGGGGAGCCGGGGAGCCGGGGAGCCGGGGAGCCGGGGAGCCGGGGAGCCGGGGAGCCGGGGAGCCGGGGAGCCGGGGAGCCGGGGAGCGAGGTCGCGCAGCCCCGACCCTGCGGCCTCTGGCGGGAAGGTCTGGCCCGCCTCGCGGGGTCTCTCCTCAGAGACCCGGCATCTCTCTCGCGCGCGGCTGACCCTCTTCCTGCGAAGGAATAAAGCGAATTTACTCAGATACTTGGTTCCACGAGCGGCTCCGTTCTTTTTGCTTTCGCATTGCGTTTCTCGTAGGCTTTCCTGTGAACAGCAGCCACGTGTCCCCAGCTCTATAACATAAAAAACATCCTGGTACGTTATGCTCCCATCTGGATAAGTTAAAACCTAGACCCGTACTATTTATATTTAGACAGTTTACAAAAAGCAGGGAAAATGTGTGAGACACATGTCTGCAAATATAACAAAAGTACTTTCCTTTCTGCTTGAAAAAGTTCTGCAAATGGCTTTCCTTTACTGATTCTGAACCACCTCTACCCACCCCCCCAAAACACACACACACACACACACACACACACACACCTAAATCAGGTCATGAATAAAGCAACAGTCAGATCAAGCAATTAAATACCAATTATGACTATTAATGACTTTATTACTAATGATTGGAGCTGAGGACTCCAAAATCGCTTAAGGTAATCAAGCTGTTTTAAAATTCTGCTACCCAAGATTTTTACAGCACTCCATCCCAAGAAGAGAGGTAAGAAGACAGGGTAAGAAGAAGAGAGTACCTACTGGGTGCTTCTGATAAATAGCAGAGCCTGCATTGCTGGAGCATCAAGTATGCAAAGTGTAACTGATGATGGTGGTTACAGTGTATTTGGTTTGGGTGCAGAATTGACCTGGGGAAGGTACTTCTCCCTCCACTACTCTGGTAAAGCTGGAAACCTTGGCAGATGTTAAGGAAGTGTTTGAAATCTTCAGATGGGGTATGGATAGCAAGGCAGCGGGAGGCGAGAAAGTGAGGGATGGGCAGCTCTGGGAGCAAAGAGAAATCGGAACCTGGTCTCCATTTGAACATTCCTCTTTGCTCACGGGTGGAAATGGTTTTGGCCCTTGGCTGAACGACTGAAAAGAAAAGGTCAGCGAGGATAGCCCGGGTGTAAAGGTTCCTGTGGCTGGGTTTGTTTATACTGAAGATTCTTCAGCACCCTGCCCTGCCTCTTTATCTACCCCTTCTTATCCCAAATGGAAACCCAGGCTCCATTCTGGGAAGGGCGGAGCCACAGGGCGGGGTAGATTGCTGCTGGCAGGAGGAGAGGAGCCAGCTCGCAGGGGCTCTGGTCAGCCAGCACGACCAGGCAGGCTGAGGACCTGGCCGTTCATCTCAGGGCAGGTCCCTCTGCTCACTGGCCCAGAGGTCAGCCCTCCATGGTGCCTGTCAGGACACTGGGGGGGGGGGGGGGCGGGGCAATGAATTTCAAGTCTGTCTTGTTGGGACCCCTCTCCAGCACCTCCGGTCCTGTCTGGAAGCCTGCAGCAGCACACCTCTGGTCGAGGTGTTTACCAGGCTGGGAGGCAGTGCCAGGCTGCATGGCAGAAACCTGAGCTGGTGGTGACAGGCACACTCCTGGCTGAGCGGTGTAAAGTTTGGGGAGTTTCCGAGTGCCGGTGGCCCCTTCGCTTGGTGTGCAGCACGGACCTCCCTCCTCACCCCAGTTTGTTAGAGTTAATTGTCCTCCATCTCACACCTCGGCCAAGGGATGCATGCGGGAAGGAATTCTCCACAGGTAACAGGACGGCACATCTTGGACACCTGAAGGGTGTTCTCACCTGAAACACCGCCCCGCGACGAAATGGGGCTGGGTGTTCTCCCTTCAGTGCTTCCTGGCACAAGCCTTTGTGCCGGCCCAGCTGCCTGACCGCAAAGCTACCACAGCTTCTTTGGGTGGGCGGCCACCCCCAGACTCAGCTCTTAGCAGAACAGCTTCCTCGTCATCAGCAAGTTCCCTGCTACCCCTAAGAACGCAGAGGGACCCGAGAGCAAACCCCCTGCCGAACCTGAGACCCCTGAGAGGGGCCAGGGGCTGGCACACAGCTCCCACAAATCCCGGCAGTTTGGACCCTGCCTGCCACTGAGCCTGGGTGGGGGGGACCTTGGGAAAAGGGCTAAGAAAGTCCATTGCTGCCCTTCCTGGGATCCACGGCAGACAAGCGGGGACAGCAAATACCTGTGCACAGGGCGGGGCGGGGCGGGGCCGCCAGGGCTCTGGCGGTTTGCAGTGTCTGAGCTAGAAGACCAGAGCTCTCCCAAAGGCCCCTGGGAACTGGCCCAGAGCGGAAGGCCAGGGGTCATTGGTCCTCAGACCCGCGCCAGGGCCCCCACCGTGACCTGACAGAGGCCCACACACCGGTCTGAGAGGGCTGGCGCTCAGGAAACCTGTGGGGGAGTGTGGTGAGCGTTAGAGGCACTTGCCTACACAACTCTTCTGGAAATTGACATGTAAAGAGGAGAGCCAGACCTATCACCCCCACAGGCTCCACTGTGTCAGAAACCTCTCACTTCCTGGTGAATTCCTGAGGCCCCCCGAGCAGCCCCACACTACACTTTGTTCAGGATGGCAGGTACGCTGGGAGGAGTTTGATCCGTCCCCTATCCAAGTAAATGCAAGTGCATTCTGCTTCGTGAAAAGAAATGTACGGCTTTAAAGTTTCCCAGCCAGAATCCGCGTGGTTTCCTCCAGGTCCCTTGTCAGCAGCCGCAGCCCTCCCCACTCCTTTTTCCACTCTTCTTTGTGGCCTAAGGTTGCATTTAGGGGGGCTGTTTGTGTGAGCAAGCCGCCCTGTCTCCACTCTCACCCCATCTCCCTGGATGCAGTTGCAGTTGGAAACCACACACACACACAAACTCTTTTAAAATTTTCTGCTATTCTTCCTGACTAGAAGAGTTGACAAGACATAGACACATTAAGATGCATAAAGTACAGTGGACTGATCAGCCAAAATGCATCTCATTTGCACTTGTATATCGCCGGGCGTAGGCGTCCGTGTCACTCAGGGCCTCCAGCCTCTCTGCCATGCTGGGCTGACTGGCTGGAATTTCTGAGAAGGCCCCAGTGCAGGGGCCATTTGTAAGGTCGAGGTCGCAGCCCCAGCCCCAGTCCAGCCCAAGCCAGCAGGGTGGGGGCGTTGGGGGGGGGCGGGTCTGCAGGCCTGGCCAGCTTTGGCAGACTGCTTGGAGCAGTGCAGGGAGCTAGCAGCCTGGCTGGGTGGGCAGGCAGCTGGATACCCAGGCTTACAGCAACTCTGAGGGCCTTTCCATGGGCTGAGTTAAAGAAAGAGGACCAGCTGAAGCCGGTTTGGCTCAGTGGATGGAGCGTCGGCCTGCGGACTCAGGGGTCCCGGGTTCGATTCCGGTCAAGGGCATGTGCCTTGGTTGCGGGCACATCCCCAGTGGGGGGTGTGCAGGAGGCAGCTGATCGATGTTTCTCTCTCATTGATGTTTCTAACTCTCTGTCCCTCTCCCTTCCTCTCTGTAAAAAATCAATAAAATATATTAAAAAATATTCTTAAAAAAAAAAAAAAGAAAGAGGACCAGAAAGTAGTCACTGCCGACATCTCGTACCCACTTCTCACCCTGCTCCCAGCGCTTTGTTCTCTTCCCCCAGGTGCCTGGTGGAGGAACACCTCTGCCTAGGGGGTTGCTCCACCTACTCCTAGTCCTGAACTTTGACCCTAAGCTTCTCCTTCCCACAGAGGTCTGCACTAAGCCCCCCTCCTGGGCCCGCTGTTCCCAGACCAATGTCTCTCTCGCCACCTGGAGAGGCTCGTGGGAGCCGCACCAGGGCCTTTGGGAACCCACTGGGGCTGAGGGCGAAGTTAGGGGTCTCGTGGTGTTCTCCTTCGCCACCCACCCCATCACCTCCTGCCTGGGTCTCAAGTCTTCCCATTCCCCGGTGCTGGGGTACCAATTCCTAAACACCTGCTGGGGGCAGGGGCTACCTTCAGATGCTGGCTCATCGCCAGGGGACGGGATTCTGGGTAGGGGGTCCAGAGGAACTGGGGTCCCCCCAGAGCCTCAGCGGTGCCAGAGGAAGTGCCCTGCTGGGCGCAGCCTGGGCTCGTCCTTCCCAGTGTCCTGCGTGCCTTCCTTGCAGAGGCCCTGCTGACAGCTCCCACCGGCTGCCCACTTCTCCACGGCCGTCCTCTCGCCCCGCAGGCAGGCCTGTGGCTTGCTTTTGGGCCTGCATCTCCAGGCCAGATTGCAGCCCACGACTTTCCCAGGACAGCCAAGGGCAAGTATGCCGCTCAACAAGAGAACAGCCACCGAAAGGGCCCGAGGACCCAGACGCAGCCACCACCCACACCCCAGCAGCCGCAGGAGCGCTGGGCCGAGGCTGTGAGGCCAGGCAGCGAGCCCAGCGCCATTGGCAGCCCAGGCACGTCTATGCAACCCCAGGGAACGATCAACAGACTCTATGCCCTGAGAGCTGGTGACAGGCCGTAAGGTGCGCCATCCTTTAAAGGTCCTTGGTTCTACTTCTGCACGAATCCTTTGTTACAGCTTCATCAGCCTGCACGCCTTCAGCAGCTCCCTGTCCCGGGCCTCTCGCCCCTCCTCGTTTCCTACCCACACCCCCGAAGCAGAGAGGGCCTGGCATGGGGAATCTGCCCAAATCAACTGCCCTGCTGCAGAGCCCCTCCTGCCCAGTGCTTGTGCCTGGGCACGCGCTCCCCTTCGAGCTTGGGGCAAATGAACAAGGTGGCACTGCCTTCGCTGCCTGGCGAGGTTCTCTTGGAAGAAAAGCCTTTCTGGCTGTGACCTGGGGCGGCGGCAGCGACTCCTGCTGCTGGTGCAGAGCCGCTCTCGGCCACAGGCAGTGACTGGGGCGGGCACAGCAGAGCACATGGGCAGGGGTAGCCTGCCCTCACACAGGAAGGATTGCAGGGTTCTGACAGAAAGAGCAGGGTGAGGATAACACAGCTCTGAACTCACTTGGTTCCTAGTGGCTACAGGGCAACCAGCTCCCACTGTTCTGGGGTGGATTGCACCCCCTTCCCAATTTAGGTGTGACTTCTCTACAGCCAAAGGGCAGCCCTGGGCAGATGTTTGAAGGAAGATGCCTGGCACACAGGAGGTGCAGTGGCGGCTGTTTCCATGCACAGAAGCTTAGCATGCATTGTCAGACACAGCTACACACAGCTACACACAGCTACACACAGCTACACAGCTCCCATCAGTTTTCTATTTAATTTGTCTCCATTCCTCCTTCCTCAGCCTTGCTGCCTGCACACAGTCATTTGGAGAAAGCTCCAGTGAGCAGCGCCCTGCAGAAGGCCTCTCTGTTATGTAACTCACTCAGGGAGTCCTCAGTTACCATTTTGCTCCAAATCAGCCGGCACAAGGGTTTCTGGCTGGGGTGGGCTGTGGGTATCAGGGTGTTACAAATGGGGTGCAGGCCTCATTCCCTGGGGGCTTTGATTTTCCTCCGTCAGGCCCCAATTCAAGAGCCAGGAACAAAGGGGATAGGTAACTGATCCATCTTTGGGTCTCCCTTCAGTTCTACCCGCCTCCTGGGCAGCCCCTCCAATTTGATAAATCGGGGAAAGCTTGTGGGACCAGGTACACGTGTAAACAGTGCGGACCCCTGCTGGCCCCTCCTCCCAAAAGGCAGGCGGCCCACGCCAGGGGCAGGCTGGTCGGAGCCCTGGAGGGCTCACCTCTTCCATTCCCCCAGACCGCCCTGCGCAGAACTGATGTGATCTCCCAGGAAGGCTGCCTGCTTAGCATCCCTCTTGTTGAAAACATCCAGGACAACTCCAAAATACTTCTCAGGAGAGCTAATGACGGGTCTCAGGTCTGAAACATTTTAAAGCCCTGTTAGGAAGAAATCATCCAGGAGCACAAAGTCTCCTCAGTAGGGTCGCCTAAGCAAGTGTGAGATTTCTCCTCCAAAAAGGTTAATTAAAAATAGTTCGTAGGTGTTACTTGGTTCACGGATGGGTTTCTCCCTGTTGTAACTTACGAATTCTCAAGAACAAGCTAGTAAGACATTTATTTTCACTTTGTTAGTTTTTGGATGGTACTGTACTTTCTGATTAGACCTTTTTAATTTTTAAAACTCTGCTGGAGGGTTTTTCAACCGTGGAATTGTAAATGAAAAATAGACTCTCCCTTTGAGACTCTTACAGGGTCGGTCAGAGTGAATAAACCTGCCTGGCCCCCACTCCCTTCTCCGAGTAGCCCTGTCTGAACTTAGGCAGAGTGATGGTGGCAGGTTTTGGCACCTTGAATGCTGGCCCAGGCGAGCTCTTTGAAATGAATATCTATTCTAGTGCAGCGTGCCATGTTCCAGCCGACTAAATGGGCTTCCCTGCCGCCGAGAGGCAGTCCTGGGGGACAGAACTAATGTGATCTCCCAGGAAGCTCTCCATCAGACATCCTCTGTGCTTTTGTTTTTGTATTAAAAGATGTTTTTGCTTCCTTTCAGCTCCTCCACCTTACTGTGTAGCTACAACAACAGACAGCAGTTATCATGTTTGTGTGTGTCATTTGTAAACTCGTGTCATGTTGGGACTCACAAAGCCCAGACATAGCTCAGGTGTGTCTTGAGCCTCTGGTGTTTACTCATGGCTCAGAGGGGCACCTGGAGACTCACAGTGGGGTCTGCCTTTCCCTGGAAGGTCTCTCCCCACAATGCCCCTCTCCCAAGTTGCAGGGGAGGGTGTTCACTGAGAGAAAGCTCCCTGAACTAAAGAAGACCAGGTGAGTGACACTGGCTTCCCCTGGCGACTAGCAAGCCCAGAGCGAGCTCTCTCCCCCTGGCATAACTCCTTTCAGGAAGGAAGGCGGCGGGAACCTTTCCAAGGACATTTTTAAAACTATGGCAACTAAGTGAGTTTACAGGTAAAATTCTGGAATAGTCCCAAACAACTCTGGTTATTTAAATTTGAGGGTTTTTTTCCACATGTACACACAGGCACACGCACAAACACACAACAACCAGGGGTAATCACCAGTGCATATCCCCTGGCCCGCTCTGGTAACAGCAACCACGACCAACAAACTTCTTTTCTGAAGAGTAAAAAGAGGGGGGAAACCACTCTCTCCACATCTTGTGAATGGCCATCTCTTGCTGCTTAACACCACGGCAGCGCCTGGCCGGACCCCCTGCTCCTTTCCTAGGAACAGGTAAACCAGCCCCTCCCCTCTCCCCCAAGACCCCGCTAGTTTTAAAAGCTAAAATTTCTCTTTCCAAAGGGAGGAAAAGGAATGAATTCCATTAATGAGTTAGGTACACGGAACCTGGCTTGTCTAGGGCAACTGTATTTGTAAATAAATGACTTCCTGTTTATTATGTGCATTTTTACTAAACAAACAACAGCAACATGAACGCCAATGCCTCTGGAGGGTTTGATACAGCAAATACTTCGACGAGTGGTTTGATCTCCACTCTTTTTTGTGTTCTTTTGCTGGTACTCACTGGAGTCGGGGCGGAGGGCCGCCGGACTCCGGCGTCCAGGCTGGCGGGGAGGAGTCACCCCTCAAGTTCTCACGTTTGCCCAAGTGTGCTGGCAGCCCAGCCCCGAGGCGCCCCGGCGCCGCTGGACTCGGCCTGGGGAGTTGCAGTTTGGCCCTGAGTCTTTCTAACGCTGACCGCGGCTCCTGGCAGCTCCCACAGCGAAGCCCGTGCGAGGACCCTGTGGGCGCTGAGCCGGGCACAGCCCGCGGCCGGCCTAGCCCGCGGCCCGCTCAGCACCCCGCCGGCCCCGCGCGTCCCTGGGCGGGGACGGGGCGCGGGAGGTGTGCGCGCGGCCAGGCCTGGCAGGCACCCCGGGGCTCCTCCGGACCTCGAGTTCCCCACCCGCGCGAAGCGGAGAAGCACCCCAGGCGCCTCGGGCTCCCCAGGGTGCAGAGCCGCCGGCGGCCTCCGCCCTGCCCCGGCCCCGCAGGCCGGTTGGAGACCCCCACTCACTCCCAAACGCTGCGACCCGCCGCGCGCGGGGCCGGCCCTCGCTGACCTCGGCTGCCCCCGCAGCTGAGCTGCAGCAAAGGGCCGGGCCCTCGTTCCGGACCCGCGGGGAGAAACCCAATGGGCCCCCGAGGGCGACCTGGGCGCCGGGCTCGGCTGGGCCGCAGACAGGGGGGCCCGCTCCTTCCCGACCGCCCCTCCCGGCTCCGGGCTGCGGCAGCGGGGGTGGGTCTGGGAGCCGCACGGGAGCCCGGTGCCCCGCCGCCCGCGCCGGTCCGCGGAGGGAGGCCGGACCCCCGCAGGGACAGCCCGCCCGACGCGCAGAGGTCGGCGGCCTCGCGCCTCCGGCGGCCCCGCGTTCAGGGGGAGCGCCCCGCCGCAGCCTTCCAGGCCACCTTCCCAAGTCCCGTTTGCTCTCCCCTCCGGTCTCTAGGTTTTCTCCAGCTCCGGCTGGAGGGCGGCTCTGCCAGCGGCCCCAGGCCCCGTGGCTCCCCAGGCCCGAGTGCTCCCACGGTTGTAACCATTGTTACTGTGGGGCGGGGAGAGCAGGACGGAGGACGCGCCGAGAGGAGAGATGGTGATGCAAAAGGTTATTTCGACCTGTGTTTTAAAAAGTTTCATTTGACAATTACAGTAACCCCGATAGAAAACTCCATTAAAAAAAAAAAAAAGATTTACTACTGCTTCTGAAAAGCCGTTATTTTTTACATCGCTTTTAGGAAGATAGATGAACAAAACATCGCGTTTCAAGCTATTTTGATCTGTAATTAAATGGCAGGATCGGTTTGTATTCTCCTACGGCTTTTACAGAAGTTGCAGTGATCCAAAGTCGGGTTGCTGTGTCAGAGTGGCATTTTTATTAATGAGAACACAAAAAGCTTGCATATTCTTAGCCCTGCTTGAATTTAGTTGCTAAGCAACCGCTGTATGGTAATTCATCCGCGAAATTTAAATCTTTGAGAAAGGATCGTGCGTTTTGCTGAATGGTCGCCACGAGGAAAACAACTTGTGGGACTGGCCAGCTGGTCCGGCGGGGATGCCACCCCACCGGCCACCACCGTCCCCCCTCGCGCCTGCCCGGGTCCCAGCGCCACCCTCCGCTCCTTTGATCTCCGTCTCCACTGGAGGCAGGCCCTGCACCTGAGCGAGCCCTCTGCGTCCCCAGGGCTTCGGAGATCTGGCTGCGACTTTCCGACTTTCCGCAGCGCCCCCCCCCCCCCCCCGCCCCGCCGCACCCACAGACGCGCGTGTACAGACACACACACTGGCGCACACACACATCGTGTCACCACGTGAAGGCCAGTCGCCCAGAGCCCTCTGAGGTCACTCCCAGAGCTGGCTCATAAAAGGGCGCAGCCCCCAGCCCTCCAGAAGGCCAGGCTGCTGCCCTGGCCGGCAGTGACCTCATAGGCTCCTGCTGGCCACGCGCGCCCACAGCTCAGGATACTGCAACAAACACGGATGTGAAATCAAGAATGAAAGAGAGTAATCTAATTAATAGGCCATGAGCCAGGCTAACAAAATCAAAGAATCTGATTACACAAGTACCCTTCTTGCTTGTCTCCGCTGCCCCCACCCCAAGCATCTCTGCAAGCCTCCGCAGGACTTCCTTTCCTAGACTGGAAAGTTCAGGAGGCAAACCCAGAACTCTCTGATTTCCTTATTGAAATCAAGATCAAGCCCACGGCGGGCTCCACAGCCAGGAGGTCACAGGGGGGACCTCAGGCAAGGAACTGAGATGACCAAGAGCTGGCCCCACACTCCTTACCTATCACCCTTCACAACAACAACACCTGCCCTGATTCCGTGCTTATGCTGTCAGTAACTGGACGAGGAGAGAGAGGCTTTTCACTCACAGCCATTTTAAGAAGACACTTAACAAAACAACACAGCACAACTCCTTTTACTACGTTACCTGGTTTCTGGGTCACCAATAACCTCAAAGTCTGAACTTTCTTTGAACACCCTTCCCCACCATAGATGTCTGTGCACAGCCAGGTACTAGGTTTTATCGTGGATACATAGTTTTAATCTGTCCAGGCAGCCACTGCATTTCATGAAAGAATTCTTTAATTTCTACCCTTCTGCCTTGAAAAAAACCAGGTCCACCTCCTAAATAATTAATTTCAAGTCTGTATCCAGTGCCAATACTTGTTGCATCCATTTGAGAGTTTGATTAATTGCCCTGGAACTTGGGCAAACTAAACTCCATGTGGAGAGAATGTTTCTGCCTTCAGTTTAGTTCTGAAAGCTACACATTATTGATGGATCTTACTCTATTTACATACAAATTGGTGCAAATATGCCCATCTCTTAAAATGCATCTTCTATAAATATATAAAAGTGTCATTTTTGATTTAGCTTGAGAGGTTGATCATTTATTACAAAAATAAACGAATAAATACAACAATATATTGTTGCTTCCAACAAGATAAATACTTTTACAAATATATAATTTTAAAACAAATTTAATTGTTAAAATTATTTAAAATATTACACTTATCGATAAAACTATCAATAGTATATACTGCATTTAATATTAGAACCAATTATTCTCTGAATTTTGAAACCATTCATACAAAACATTATGAGCATGGTAGTGAGCAAACCCTGGAGGCTACAAGGAAGCAAAGGGACTCTCTAAGATCAAGAATGAACAGTTCTGTTTTGGAACAAAGCAGCAGTCCTTGGCTAAGGACTTTTAAAAAAGGGGGGTGCAGAGAAACAACAGCCAAATGACTATTTTACATACACCTTGAATGATTTATCGCCCAGATTTGCAGGGGAAGATGGCTGGGTGAATGAGATGGCTGAGGCTTGGACCACAGGTCAGGAGCCACAGGAGTCTGCAGACTACAAATGGGCCTGGTTTGGGATTAGCCAGATTGATGGAACAGAACTTTGTCACTTTCCTTTGGGGTGGAAGGGGAGGAGGGCCGGGCTGAAATGGAGGAAACAAATGGGTACTTTACAAAGCACAAGACACTTGCTCTGCAAAGAAACACAATGACCAAATTCATTAAAAAGATCTGGTGATGTATAACAATATTTTCATTATTTGAGTGTATAACAATATAAGTCTAACACCAACCTCTCAGTTATATCTGCTCTCTTTTGTTTTTCAACCAGGAATTTCATTCTGTAGATACATTCAAAGGGTTGATTTTCAAAATATGGAGTGCCAGCATTAGCTCACTTTAAAAATGCAAAATAATGAAATAGAATGGTCTTGCTTTTCCAGCTTCTCCAATTAAAAGTTACTCTGTTACCCCTAAATCAGGACTTCTTCCAAAGTGATCAGCAAAGGTTGCTTTTTAATAGAAAACAGTGTGAAATTGAATGGTAGTTCTTTTGTTAGGCAAATCGAGTAAGCAAACAGCTCCTAAAATTTTATATAGACCCACTGTCCAATCAACCACTAGCATTCTTGCTGGGGAAACAGGACTTCATCTCACGTGCCGGTGGTGTCCATCATTAAGAACCACCACACCCAACCCTCAGCTTTCCAATGAGGCCGTCTTCGCTTGCCCCTGCAGACCCTCAAACACGGAGGAAGTTTACATCCACTCCAGGTTTTAAATTTGCTGGGCAGGGCTATTACAATAGCAAGAGAAATAAGGAAACAAGAAAGCCAAGAAAAGTAAATTGTGGTTTCTTATTTTCATTTTTTCTTCTTTCTGTTTAACAAATATGGCCTTTTTCAGATTTCACAAATCAAAATGATTGTGATTTTTAGTACTATCTGGTGTTTAAAATAATGCAACCCAACACAGGCCATCTGGCTAGGCTTGATTTATGAAAGTGACACAGGGTCTGTCTGGAAGAAATAACTGCTCCTTGTTGCTCGCACAGTTTTCCGGGTTTTTTAACCCCTGCATTGATATCTTAGGGGGAGGAAGTAAGGATGAGAGAAGGCAAAAAGTGAGTGACAGCTAAATGAGATTAGGGGGAAATTATCCTATAAAATCACTGCTTTATGGCCCCAAATACTTTTTAAAAGTCCAGTATGAAAGGACTCAACTAAGCAGTCTTTAGTCCTCACAACCTGAGGCATCACACTTTCACTTTCCCACATGGTAAATATTGATACATCGATGTGATAAATGTGACCGCTCTGCAGGGTGTATCTAAGGAGCGATCCAAAAGCTAAAAACCCCAGGGTCAGTGAAGGCCATACAGAATCACACTGGAGAAACACCAAAACACAGACTTGTAGACTTCGAGGTCTGAGCTGGTAATCACACCAGCGTGGACCAATGCAGGATTTTAGAACTCCCTTCTTTCATTACAGAAACAAACAAACAAAACAAACCCTAAAACGGCTTAATAATTTAAACCTAATTACATAATCATCAATGGAATAGTTGTAAGCTATTCTTCGCAACTGTTAATCTTCAGAAAAAAAAGAAAGAGACATAGCAATATGGTGGGGGAAGAGAGGAAAAAGAGAAGCTAAACTTTGGAAAAGGGCTCTGTATTAACCATTAATAACCAGTTGGCACATTTTTACTGGTGATGCAATCCAATCTTTTGATAAAGATGATGAAGAACACAGGTATCTCCAAGGAAAGTAGTAAATACTCCCCTAAAAAATCCACTAAAATTAAGGAAAGAAAAAGATTGTGAAACTGACAGCTTACCAGGGAGTGCCAAGTAGAGAGTACTAGCATTTCTGTCCTTTGCTCTAGATTTACAAACACACCTCAGTGCAGCAGCGCGACTGGGCTTCCTCAGCGCCGTCGCTCAAGGGTGTGCGTCAGTAAAAAAATATTTTCTAGCTATTTTCTTCCCACACAGTGTTTACGCATCAGACACAGACTATTTCATTCTAACAAATTTATTTTCTCGATCAGCTCTTACGGAATCACTACTCAAATTAAATTACAATCAAATGATCACATCAAAAGATACCCTTATTACCTAACAACTGTCCATATTTTCATTTCATTTTGATTTGTGCTCGTCTGAAAAAAACACGTAATACAAGATCTGGGGAAAAATAAATTACCATTTTGCAGCAGTTCATAAGTATTCTGAATAAAATATTAAAAGAAGTCATTTAATGAAAATATAAAGCAAATATTTTTAGATCAACAACGGATCTAACAATCTATATTGCCGTCTTTTGAAAAGTCTGTTTATTAAAACCTACCAAAAACACTGCTTGGAAATGGCAGTATTATAATCACAGCCACAGCACCCATTCGATCAAAGTTGGCAACGGATTGAGAAGCGAAGTCCAAGACGTGCAGCGGCTGGTGCTCAGTCTTTCTAAATCCCTTTATGAGTCAGTCCAGAAATAAAAAATAAAAAATATTAATAAAAATTATTAGCGGTGGAATCTTGAGGCATCCTCCGTCCGAGAGGCAGCCCTCGCAGCCGGGCTGTGGCCGGGCCTCCCTCCGTGCCCAGTCTGCGGCCCGCGCGGCCCCCTCCGCGACGGAGGAGCGGACGTGCCCTGCGCCCGCCCGGGCCTCTCCCTCTGTTCTTTCGGGATGTTTTTATTTCCAAGGTTATTTGAAGGAAAGGCATCCTTTTGGCTTTGCTCGTCAGCTTGTTAATTTCAGAAGCTGTGCCTATTATTTCTGCTGGAGACTGTTCTTTTTTCCTCCTTCCCGTTTCATGGTTTATTTGTCCCCAAATGACCGAATATGGCCAAGAAGAGCCGGTTCCCAGCAGAGTCGTCCCTGATCAAGCCCGGTGCCTGTGCGTCCTTTCAGAGGGCTCCCAGGAAGCCAAGTTCCGGTCGGTCGGTCGGTCCCTTTAGGCAGCCCTTTGGCGGGAGGCGGAGGGAGGGGCTTTTTTTTTTCAAGAGGCGAGGACGAGGCAGGTGCTGGGTGCTGTCCACCACCGTCGCCCTGGGGGGCTTCTCAGGGTGGGCAAAACCTCACGAGTGCAGTTTGGGTGCGCTGGGTATCTTCACCCTTTTTAAAAAACAAAAACAAGAACAAAAAACGAAACATCACCACGGTATGAATGAGATCCCAGGGTCGCCCCCTTTCCTCTTGTGGATACCGGTTCGGTTCGGTGTTTATGATGTTTTGTGTTTTGTCCCTCTTCTCTAGGCCTCAAAAACCGCCTGGCCGGCCAGTCTCTCTTGTCTTTCCTCCAAGGGCGAGCTGCCTGTCTTTGGGCGGCGGGGAGGGCGGCGGGGACCGGGCGGACCGGGTGCGGGGTAGGCGCGGCGTTGGCGTTGGCGGCGTTGGCGGCGGCTCTCCGGTCGCTGCGCCCCGGCCTTCACTGCACGCTGGTCGGCAGCCCGTGGTGCGGCGGCGGCGTGTCGGCGCTGACGGTGCCCACTTGCGAGTAGACGTCGTCCGGCGTCTGCTGTTGGATCCCGGGCGGCGTCATGCGCTTCTCCTTCTGGCGCCGGTTGCAGAACCAAACCCGCACCACCTCCTTCTCGAGCTGCAGGCTGTCGGCCAGGTTGGTGATCTCCTGCGCGGAGGGCTTGGGGCACTTGAGGAAGTGGCTCTCGAGCGCGCCCTTGACGCTCACCTCGATGGAGGTCCGCTTCTTGCGCTTGCGGCCCTGCGCCGCGATCTTGTCGATGCTCGTGGGGCTGCCGGTGCTCGAGTCCGCCTCCTCCAGCCACTTGTTCAGCAGCGGCTTGAGCTTGCACATGTTCTTGAAGCTCAGCTGCAGGGCCTCGAAGCGGCAGATGGTGGTCTGCGAGAACACGTTGCCGTACAAGGTGCCCAGGGCCAGCCCCACGTCCGCCTGCGTGAAGCCCAGCTTGATGCGCCGCTGCTTGAACTGCTTGGCGAACTGCTCCAGGTCGTCGGACGTCGGCGTGTCCTCGTCCGAGTGCGGGTCGTGGCTGTTGAGTCCCGGCCCCGCGCCGCCGCCGTGGTGCGGGGGCCCCTGCGCGTGGTGCGGGTGCGGCGGGTGCGCGTGGTGGTGGTGGTGGTGGTGGTGGTCCGCCAGCTCGGGGGTGTCCCCGCGCACCAGCCCCGGGTGGACCAGGCTCTGGGCGCCGCCGCCCGCGCCGCCGCCGCCGCCGCCGGGCCCGGGCGGCGCGCTCAGCATGCCGTTCACCGTGAAGCCGCCGGGCTGCGAGTAGAGCAGGCTCTGCGGCGGCGGCTGCTGGCCTCCGGCCATGGACGGGAGGTGCGCGGCGGCGGCGGCGGCGGCGGCGGCAGCGGCGGCGGCGGCGGCGGCCCCCCAGCCCCCGGGGTGGCCCTGGTGCGGGGGCGGCGGCGGGGGCCCGAGGTGCGGGGGCCCGCGGTGGTGCAGCGCGGTGCCCGCGTGCAGGTCCTCCCGCCCGGCACCGCCCTTCACGTCGGGGCCCTGCGGCGGCGGCGGCGGCGGCTGCTGGGGGCTGCCGGCCATGCCCACGGCGCTGCCGGACCACGGCGAGCTCGCCTCCACGGCGGCGGCGGCGGCGGCGGCGGCGGCGGCGGCGGCGTGGGGCAGGGCCGTGACCCACTGATGCGCGTGGCTGAGCATATGGCCGCCGTTGCTGGCGGCCATGGCCCCCTGCATGAAGTCGCTTTGGACCATCTTGACGGAGGACGGGTCCCCCCGGTAGGCGCCGGAGGTCACCGCGGCGCTGCCGGGCTGCATGCCGCCCCCGCCTCCCCCCGCGCCGCCGCCGCCCCCCGCGCCGCCGCCCCCCCCCGCCGCCGGCTCCCGCCGCGTCCGAGTGTACGATGGAGCCGGCCGCCAGCAGGCCGTTCCCCGGCAGGTAGGGGTTAGAAGCCGCCGTGGCCATGCCGCTCCGCTCCCGCCACCCCACCGCCGCCACCACCGCCGCCGCCGCCGCAGCAGCCGCGGCCGCCGCCGCTGCCGCCGCGCCCCCCGCTTCCCGCCTCCTTCCCTCACTCCTCCCCCGCCCCCGCCCCGGGCCCCACTCGGCCCCCAGTCGGCCCGCCGCCTTCGCCGCCGCCTCCGCCGCCCCCGCCGCCGCCGCCGCGGCCCCTGGCTGGAGCTGCAAGGCCGCTCGGCAGGGCGCGGGGGTCGCGGGCCGGCCTCTGGCGGCGGCAGCAGCAGCAGCAGCAGCGCTCTGCAGAGGGGGGCTAGCTTCTCGGGGCGCGTGCCTTAGCCGCCCCCTTCACGGGGGGGGGGGTTCTTGGCCGCCCCCCAGCCCCGGCGCGTTCGGCTGGCTCCAGCGGGGCTCGCCGGGCGGGGCGCGGGCCTGCGCTCGGGCTCTCGGGCGGGTCTCGGGCTCCCACTCCTCCTCCTGTCCCGGGAGCGCGGACTCTGTCCGGGCGCGGGGCTCGCTCCACCTGCTCAGTGGCGATTTCACAGGAGACAACAAAGGAAGAAGCCCTTCCTTTCTTCTTGAACCAAATGATGGGTGACCCGCAGCCGGCCTGCTCCTTCCCCGGGCCGCTCTCCTCTCCTCAGGAACGCATTTCGCTCCTGGTCCTCCGGAGTAGTAAAACTTTCCGAGTCCCGGAAGGCGTGGTGATGCTGGCTGCTGGCGTGCGCGGAGCGGAGAGCTGGCTCCTGCTCTCCCTTCTGGTCCTCTGCTTTCAAGTTGTTCTCTGTCCTAGGAAAACTTCTAGCGCTGCTGCATTTCTCTGCAGGTGCTATTGCCGGAGCTCTTGGTTGCCTCTGAAACAAGAGTCCTTCTTCATCCTCCTCGCAACAGTCACAGTTTGATGCGACATCTTTCCTTTTGGGCAGAAATGAGGAAACAAATATAACAAGGAAAAAAATTCAACAGGAGAAAAAATGAGGTCGAATGACTTTTACCTTGTTGCTGAAGGTTGGGGTTGGTGTTTTATTTTTCCCCAGCAGTTGTCTGGAGGAGGAGGAGGAGGAGAAGGAGGAGGAGGAGGAGGAGGAGGAGGGAGAGTGCATTGGTGGAGATGGAGGGGTGTGTGCGCATAGAGGGGATCCTTGATACACAACCAACTCCAGTGGGCGCGTTGTGCGGCTTGTCGGGTGCACGGCTGGCGCTGGCGCTGGCGCGGGCCGTGCCGGAGCGGAGTTGCAGCGGGCGCTCCCTCCGCGCCCTGGTTTGCGCGCTCTCTTCCTCCCTCACTTTCCCTCTTCCTCCCTCTCTCCCTTTTCGCCCGCCCGCCCGCCCGCCCGCCGGCGCTCCGATCTGACAGTTCGCTCTCCGTCCCTCCCTCTCGGAGCGGGGACTGTCGAATGTTTACCCTCCGCGGCGAGCGCGCACCCACCACCACACTTTCCCAAATACAAGGAAGTCGAGCACCAGGGCCCCCGCTGATTGGCTACCTGCTGGGTGATTGGCAGGCCCGGAATGACTGGCTCAGGACGCGAGGCCCCCCTTCCGGCCGTTCCGATTGGTTGCTTTTTAATTTAGGCAGAGCCTCGTAGACGCTGGAAAGCTGCTGTCCCCCAGGCTCCCTCCCCCTGGCCGCTTTCTCCGCCCCGCCCCGCTCCCGCCACCGCTGCCGCCACATCTTAACTCTTAGTGTCCGGCCGAGTTGTAGGCGTCCCCTCCGCGGCCCTGGGCGTTCGCTGGAGGCCTGGCAGGAGGGAAGGAAAGGGAGAGAAAAGGGACAGAGCGGGGCAGAATCGGAGGGAGACAAAGAGGGGGGAAATGCATGAAATACAGCAACCAACCCACTCCACCCAGGACTGCGTCGTGCTGCGGCCCTCCCGCCCCCTCCCATCCCAGAGACTTGTGAAGCGCCCGGCGAGGAGGCCCCTTTGGAGCTAGTACCTAGAGACAGAGGTGTCCCCCAGTGGTTTCAAAGTTTCCTTTTTCCGTCACCAGCCGGCCCCCATCTCTGTTCAGCGGGGGTGGGAAAGGGGAGCTCGCAGCGCCGAGAGCTCGGGTCGCGGCCAGGCTTCTTGGAAATCCGCCACCGCAACTTTCCGCAGCGGCTGCGCGCCGGCGCGGCCCCTTTGTTTAAGGGCGCGGATGCCGCCCCTGGGAAGCCCTCGGCCGGGGACCAGGCAGGGCCCGCGCGTGCGGGACGGACCGCTCGCTGCCGGGCGGCGCTCGCCCCCACTTCTCGCCCCCCCTCCCTCCGCCCTCCCCTTCCTTCTCCGGGTCAGGCAGGTAGCTGGCGAGACCTTGTGGTTTTGGAGGGTGCGGGTCAGCGAAGCCGGGCGCAGTGTTTGAAAAGCAGCCAGGACGGCCTTTCCCCATAGACACAGCGTAAGTGTTTTCCATCCCCGCGGCTCGAGGAATTCCCGCCGCAGCGGGGCCGGCCTGGGGGACCGGGATCCGCTCGCCGCGCCTCCCGCCGCTTACCTGGGTGTGCTCACTGTGTGTGTGTGATTCAGTGTGGTTATTAGTGGCGGGGTTTGCTTGCCGGCTATTCTTAGGCACGGTGGTGCTTTTCTTTCTTTCCTGTCTCCAAAGGGTTTGTGTAGTGGATGGGGCTGGCGGCGACAAACGCCTGCTCAGCCCCAGCCGGGCTGAAAGGGTTAAGGGGGACGGGCGGGGGAGTGCAGGGGTAGGCGGGAGAGCCGGGGGTGGGGAGCGCGACCGAGCGGAAACGCTGCACGGAGGAACCTCGGCGAACCGAGCAAAAAGAGAAAGTGGCAACGAAAACAAGGGCGAATTGAACCGTCCTCGGGGATTTCCAATGAACTGACCCAACTCGGACATTCAATAAATACATCGTTCCTAACGAGTGTGCGCGCGCGCGCAACCCGCACCCCAGCTCTGCGGCGCCCGCCTGCGCCGGCCTCCCCAGCCCGCTCCGGCGGCAGGCGCCCGGACCTGGATGCTCCCGTTAAATTGTGCAGGGGCTGTCCTTCCTCCCGGGAATAGTTCCTCTGCGGGGCTTAGTCAGGTGAGCTCAGCTCAAGCCAGAGCCCCGCCGCAGCCACGCAGCCACGCAGCCTTTGCGTGATGTCCCGATTAACAGTGGACGCCGTTAAGCAGGATTTATGCGGGATCCCGTCCAGCTCTCGCTTGCCCGGGGAGAGAGACCCCCGTAGGTAGGTTTTAGCAGAGCCGTTATTGCTAAGGGATAGATGTGAGAAGCAGCAGTACCCAGACCCCAAACAGCACGGACTTTCCCCTCCGCGTCCCCCTAAGGTGCCTTTTTATATTTATGTATGCGCATATGTATATATAAAAGATGGAACACAGATTCCATTGAATAAATCTGAGGTCTCCAGGTGCAGACGTCTGAAGAGTCGGTGCCAGCACGCCGGGTTTTCCTTTCCTGCCGATTTTGCTTGGATCGGGCTCAAAAACCCAGAGTCTCGTGGTTTTGTTTACACTGAATGGGGAGGATAGGAACAGAGCCACGGGCCGTCTTTCATTAATATACAGTGAGGATTTTGTCTAAATTACTGCTATGAATTTCACAGTACACGCTTTCAAAAGCAGTCTCAGGTGGCCTGATGAAACGCGATAGCGCCTCTCCAAACAGATCCACTTTCTTTCTTCTCCAGGAGGGTGTGTGTGCTATGGGAAGCCCCCAAAACGCAGCACTCCTCTGTAATAGAAACACGCTTCTATTCTGAGGGTTGTCCCCGCCGTCCCCCCTTTTCCCTACTCAGTTCTCCAGTCGCTCCCGAGCCTCCCCCAGCCCCACTGCACTTGCCCCCTCCCTCTGCGAGTGTGATTGTTTTGTCTGGAAAAAAAAATCCAAAGTATATAACAAGGGGAGAACAGTTAGTGCTGATTTTCATTTGCATACATTTTCATATATTTTGGTGAAAATAATAGACTAGTGGAGAGCTGGGCTCCGAGGAGTCGGTGTGAAGGGAAGGCTAAGGATGCATCGTTCTGGGGAGTTGAGAATATGCCTTCACCGCCTCCAGTCACTTGATTGAAAAAAAATCTTTTATTTTAAAATCTAACCCCGGAAGTTTGTTCGGTAAGTGATTTTCATCTCCTCTCCCTGCTTTCTCCTTCTCTCCCCCTTCTTTCTGTGTGGTAATGCTCGTGCAGGTTTGGGAGTTTATTCCCATTGCTTGGGACAGGAGAGGGCTCACAGAGTGACCGTCTGAAGTAGGAAGGCGAAGTGTGCTGGGGGGGGGGTGTAAACCCCATCCCGCCCTGCTAAAATATTATATAAAAAGACGGACTCATTCCAAAGCTCCACAGCAAGGCACGTTGGGGGTGGGGGAGAGTGCTATCAATTTTAATTGCTGATTGCGAGGGGGCAAAGGGCCCTAGAAAAGAAGCGTTTATAAAGTTCGAAGTATTATCAACATTTCTTGTTTGGAGAATTAAAAAAAAAAAAAAAAGGAGGAGCAGAGGGGAAGCAGTGCCCTGTCCGTAGCCAGTGCAGACGGTGAGCTGAGATTGCCTGCTCGGGACTGGGGTGAGGGGATTCCTGCTGGGAGCAGGGGTGGAGTGGAGGGGGCTCTGCAAAGGGAGGGCAAAGGGCTGGAGATGAAGGAAGCAGGGGAGGAAGAAGAGGCAGGAAGTCCTGCACCCGGGTTAGAACCGCAGGGAGCTGGCGGCCGTGCAGCTTCCAGCTTCTGGTTGAGAGTCCGTCAGAAAGAGGGTGATCAATCAAAACTAACCGGGGCACCCTACCCTTTCCTGCCAAAGGGCTGGAGCTTGAGCATCGAAAACTGGATTTTACTCTGTTCCTCATATTTGACAGTCGGCCTTGCCCCCCTCCTAGCCACTGCCCCTGGGTTTTGTAAAATTTAAGGCTGCAGTTACTTGCTAGGTGCAGTTAATTAGATAAATATGGCTGGAGGAAATAGCCAAACAATTCCAAGCCGGGGGGGTTGGGGGGGCACCTTACCTTTGTGAAATAGGCCGGAGCGAATTCTCAAAGCTCCTTGGTTTTGTTCTTTTGAAAGGAAGCCTTGCCCGGGTGGTGAGGGGGTAGAGTCGAATGGCTAGAATTTTATTGCACTTTTGTATCCAGAACACCTTGCAATTTAAATTTTGTAGTTTCTTTGGCAACAGTTGGTGCCAAGTCGATGAGATGGTTTGTAAGGAGGAGGAAGAGGTTGCAGGGGGGGGAGGGCTGAGACCCCCGTTCTCCACTCCTTGTTTACTGCCTGGCAGCCTCGCTTCTGACTGGGGTTAACTCTCAGTGCTCCGTTGGACCAGATGCCACATAGAGCTGCTCCCTGAAGATCATTTGTTTCCTTGATGGGGAACATTTCTGAGCAGAGCATATTGGTTGCCATAGAGAAAGAAATAAAAGGAAGAACACTAGTCACATTAAGCTATATGTTTGTGCACTGGGCTTTAGATAAAAGGACCTTGGTTCAGCCGAGAAGAAGCCAGACTAGAGATCTCTAGCGCCACTAAGACTAGCTTTATTTTGTTTTGGACTTTTACAGTTGAAACATATAAGCTAATTTTATTGGTGGTTGTTAATTTTATATGACACGGTTTACTGAACAAAATAAACTTTGGAAGTGCTCAGGAGTCGGACTAGAGACTTGACAGCAGGGGGCGCACTGACTCGCTTTAGCAGGTCCTGAGTAAAATGTAGCTGTTTCCAAAGCAAATCTGCTCATTCAAACTTGCCAAAGGAGCAAACCTTTCTGTGCAAATTCACCACGACCAGTGAATTCATTGCACAACACAGGGTTTTAAATACGAGTACAATGACTTCCCCATCTCCCACCCATCCATGTCGGTGAAATGGTCCTGAGAGAAACAGTTAAAAAAAAAAAAAAAAAGGATTCGTCCACTTCTCTCAGTGAAGTGTACATAGGGCTGAAAAACAGATTGGGCTGTGGAAGCAAAAGCACCTTAAAATTATTAAAGGTATGTAATAAGCTACTTTAGGAGCAACCATTCAGGTTGCATACTTGGGGAAGCAGTCAGGAAAATAAAATGCAACCTAAGGTATTAACTATTAAATAATGAATGCTCTTCAACTTGATACATGCTTTGACTTCTAAGTAAAACTCAAGATCCTGGAGATTTAGTCAAGGCGTGGATGATCTCTTTTATTTCATTTTATATCTAATGGCTGCTTTAATCTTGGTACCTCCTATGGCTATAGAAGGATTTTGGATTTATCTTTAAGGGCTTGTTGGGGAAAAGAAAATACAAAATAGCCGTTGGTTAGATGTAACTGTGAGCTTGAAACTTCTTAGCATAATATTACTTAACACAGTTGGAGAAAATTTTTATACAGTACCAGGTTTCTGCCCCAGAGAGTTTTAGCTATCGCTGATGAAGACTGAACTCTATTTTGGTATAGGATAAAAAGCTACGCGAAAAACATCTAAAACACTGAAGAGCAAATTCTGACCGGTTTTGAGCAATTAGTTTGTTACTAACAATTTTCCCAAGGAGATTTAGAGAGCGCGACTAAGAAAGGGAAGCTGTAAGTGACTGGAAGGGAGACGCTATCGTCCACAGCTCAGCAGTCCAGGGCACCTGTGACTGTCACAGCCTGTTAGGAGGGGGCCTGGGCCGCGAAGCGCCCCTGGAAGAGGGGAAGATCCCTTCTCTAACTCAACTCCCAGATCAACCAGCTGCCGGCCACGAGCTTTTCTTTGAAACTAAGTTTGAAAAGTGCAGATTTGGCTTTAATTGGTATTCAAACTAGGAGGATTGGAAGATTTTGGGAGTAATATAAGCAAAGGAGACACTTTAAAAAGCATTTTAATTCTGTTATTTTCATCTGTGAGCTCTCACATTTAGACTTAGAAAATGCACTGTCAGGTTTGTACTAATAAAACAAAATGGGAAATTGAGGAAACTGTAATTTGAGCCCAAACATTGCTTTTTCTTAAGTTCTCTGGACAAAAGATTTCTGGGGGAAATCCACATGAACTGGATAAATGCCTCAAAGCTCTACCGTACTAAGCATGCCTGGGCCGCCAAATGCATTTAACAATTATTTCGGAGAAAGGGAACTTTTCTATTTAGCCAGACATTTTGCAAAACACTAGTTAAGCAATAATTGTATATACAATTGTATATTGTATACTTAAAGCATACTTACTTTTGTATCACTTTTCACGAAATCTGTGACTGTTACTATTTTGGCAGCTACTTACTTTTCTGTTTTGCAAAAGTACTTAGCCCCCCCCCCCCCCAAAAAAAAAAAAGTTTGCTCCTCATATCTATAGTCTTAGGTTACCTAAAGTGAAAGAAATAGGAAATAGTGATTCTGAGTAAAGCAACAAGTTAACTTGAGAACTGACATATTATAGAAACTACTAGCATTCTGTAATGATTTGGAGGTGGAAACGATCGAGCTGGGTATATGAATTAAGATCCAAAGTGCCGGGCAAAGCTACAGACTTTTTAATTGTTGGGGCTGGGGAACTGCTTTTGCCAAATGAGAGAATGAAGAGCATCACCTGGGTCAAATGTACAAAACACAAAGTGGGTACTGGCTCATGTGCCTCCATTTGGAACGACAAGGTGCTGGGTGCGTGGAGGTGCAGAAGCACGCTTGCCGTCATCATTGACAAAGTAAAATGTGAAGCACACCCACAGCCCACAGCGTGTGCCGTCTACAAAGGGAAGGGCTCTTCAGTGGCAGCTCTTGGGTGGAAAGGGGTGTGTGTCCTCTCCACAGCGGAGGGGTTCTCTGGTCTTGCTGAGAGTTTTGGAGCATGCAGTGGTCCCCCAGTTCCTTGTGTCACGTTGGTAACTGATTGATCTGATCTGTAGGGAAGGAGCAAGCACTTGGTTTTTGTAGATGGGTTCGAAGGAGCAGTTATAAATTCACACACTGCAATTTCTCACCCTCAAGTAAGAAGTTTTACTTCTGATGCTTGTAGGACAGCTTTAGGCGACCGACCATTTTTGATGGGGAAACCTGGTACGTTGCTTATGGAGTGCATGCTTTTGAAACAACCCATTTCCAACAACTTGCCCACTCTAGCTGCGTGCGTGCAGCCCACAGGCCTGTTCATGAAGCCCCCAGCCTGCTGGGGAAGCCATAGCTGGCGCAGCCTGATAGACTACTCTCTCCTGTCCCCCTCACTTCCGCGCCCCTCAACCCCCCCCCCATAATGCTCTTCTTCAAATTCAAATTCGGAGGGCTAGGTAAGTAGAGCCCATCTGACTGGCCAGAGTGATGATAATGATTTATTAACAAAATCATGTGGGCATGTCCTAGCTAGAAAAATATTCCAAGGTCAACTTGGTGTGTGTGAGTGTGCCTGTCTGTGTTTTTAAAAACAAAACCCGGAAATATTAACGCAGCTTTGCCAGAGAGGTGCTTGGATTTCTTGAGGACGCCAACCATTCCCTGTGGGTTAGATGGCGGCTCCTGCCCAGGTCGGAACAGGGTCGTCTCACGCTGGAGGAGAGGCATTGTGGCACATCACGAAAAGACAAGCTTTGACGTTGGCACCTGTGTTTTTATTGTACTTTTCAAGATGTAAACTTAGCTATTGTCTGCGACGCCTGGCACAGGCTGCGGTTACCGAGCTGAAGGTGCTCTTTTGAGCATTCCCCCCAAATGGTGCTTCTGTGGGTTGCCGAGCCCCCCTTCACTGTCTGCTCCCTCCCTAGGCCCACGCTGGACTGGTCAGCTTGAGGGGGGTCTTCAAGAGAGCGTGGCTACTTTGTTCACTTT
Source organism: Eptesicus fuscus (assembly GCF_027574615.1). Lineage (NCBI taxonomy): Eukaryota > Metazoa > Chordata > Mammalia > Chiroptera > Vespertilionidae > Eptesicus > Eptesicus fuscus. Next base: position 63,912,718 of record NC_072488.1, read on the forward strand.
AAACATACAGTATCAATACCCATGGATATTTGATACTTAAAATGCTCCATGGTTTGCAGCAATATAATTTCAGCTCTAAAATACCTGGTGAAGAGACCTTGGTGGTAGAACTCCATGACCTTGCTCTTGCCCCTGGGCTTGGCAGTCCCAAGGTGAAGGTTATGTGTCCCTGATTGCCTGGAGCACTCAGCCCTCCCTCCTCCCATATTTTCTGGTTTTTCAATAAAGCCCAAAGGGAGGGTTCCAGGCTTGAGTGGTGGTGCCTGACAGAGGGCAGGTCTCACTCAGGTTTGTATCCGGCTGCAAAAAGCCGCCCGGAGTCAAGGCCTGCATTGTTGAAAGGGCGCTGGTGGTGCTCTCTTTATTTTTAATTCACATCGCAAAACAAGCAACATTTCACTCAGAAAAACGGACTATCAAAGTACCCTGACTTCAGAAACACCACGGCTTCCCTGCCAGGGTCTGGCAAGTGATTCCTAAGGTCAGGTGGGAACTTCCCCCGGGAGGGTTTGCCTCGGGGGACCGGGCACGCCGGTCTGCATCCCCGGCGGAGGGGCCTCCGGTGACGTGTGGCCGCCAGAGAAACCGCTGCCCACAGGCGGGGACTGGCCCCGGCCACGCCGCTGCCCCGGGTGGCGTGTTTTATTGGGAGCTCGGTTTGAAACGGAAACGAAGAGGATCCACCGCTCCTCTTTTCTCCCCAAGCCCAGGCGCGCAGAGGCCTTCGGAGTCGAATCGGCATTGCTTTGCTGTGGAAGAGAATAATGGAAATAAGTGGGGAAAAAAGGCAAAGGGAGAGGGGATAAGATAAAAGGAATGAGGCGGAGAAAAAAGCAGGGAGGGGACTGGGGACAGAAAGGGACACGGAAGAGGGAGAGAGGGTGCGAGGCGGCGAAGAGGTGAACGCTGAGTCATCCCATCGGGTCGCTGTGTGCGCGGGAGGAGGCGGCCAGACCCGGGAGCCGGCGCGGATCGCACCCTCCTCCGGGCCCGGCCGCGGGAGCAGCCTGGGTGCGCGGCGCCCGGACCGACGCCGGCCCGGCTGGGGCGGGCCGCGGGCTCGCGCGGGGGCTTTGTTCTGGCGGAGCCGCAGGACCCCGCGCTCCGCCGCGTCCCCGCCTCCCGAGCTGGGGACGGTGGGGGTGGGGACTGCGGGCCGGCGCCGGGACCGCAGGGGTGTCGCTGGGAGCCTCGGAGCCTGCGATTTCGTTCCTTCGCGCCTTTTCGTAATGGAACGTTCTCCCTTTGGGGAGGAGGAGAGGCTGCGCGGGAGGAGGGACGGCGGAGAGCCCTCCCCCCGCGCTCGGCCGGTCGGGGGGTGCGGCGGGTCTGTGTGCGCGGACGCGTGCCCGGGAGGGCGGCGGACTCTGTCCTGGGTTCTAGGTTTCCGGACGCGGTTTGGTAGCTGCAGGGCGTCCCGGGTCGGTGCCCGCTCACTTCCGAGCTGCCCTCGAGGTGCTCTGGGGCCGCGGGTGGGCGCTGCGGACGCACCCTGGGTCCGGGGCTGCTCGCGGAGGGCTCGCGGGTCCCCGTCGCGGAGGCTGTGCGGGGACAAAGAGGCTCGCCCCGCAGCGCGCGGGGGGCAGCGGCCCAGGGCTCCTCCCCGAGGCCCGCGCCCGGGGCCGGGGCCACCGCTCCCGCCACCGCGTCGACCGGCGCCGGTCCCCTTCTCCCGCCGCCCCAAAGGTGTGGGCGGATTGCAAGAGTTGCTGCTCTGTTATTGTTTGTCAAACAGGCCCTTCCTCGTGGGAGAGGGGCGAGGGGCCTGTGGCGGATCCCGGGCAAGGATTACACTAATCAGAGCATTATTTCCCCAGAGAAGCCGAGCACAAGTCAGAGTAAATCCTAATAAAATTGGATCGTGGAGACATGGTGCGCTTTAAGTAATCTGTGCTGCCGGGTAAAAATCTCACATTTATAAGATGTGGGTTTAAAAACACCCGCACACCTCCGGCCTGGGGTGGCTGCTGGGTCCGTACCGGGACGCGGCCAGGCACCACCCGCAGCGCAGCTGGAACTCGGGAGTGAGAAAGGGACACGGACACCCTGGAGTTCGAGGTTCCGCAACACCAGGCTGACTCCAAAGGCACCTTTGGCCCTGGGCGCCCCAGCCCCCGGAGTATCCGCAGGGCCCACGCGCTGGATCGAGTCCCCTTAGGCGCCCTGTGAGGAGCGAACTCTGTTTCTCTGTCCTCCTCCCGTAAAGCTGCGGGGTGGGCAAGGCCCGTGGTTGGGGGCAGAGCCCACCCAAAGGACCAGGGCTGGGCGCCCAGGCGCGGCGGGGACGGATCCCCGGGTCTTCCCAGGCCCCAGCCGTGTCCCGCCGCATCCGCGGGGCCGCTGGGCCAGGGAAGGGGCGTGCGTTTGAGGGTGAATGCTGGGGACGCCGCGGTGCGCAGCTCGCTGGCGAGACTTCTGGCACTTTCGGGCAGTCCCAGACAGGAAGCACACTCCGTCTGCCTTCGGCCCCCGGCGTAGGAAACTTCCCGACGCGCCTCGCCGCTCCGGGAGAACAGAAAAGCGAGGCTCCGCGTCCCGACCCCAGAGCAGAGATTAAGCCAGCAGCCGGGAGGCAAACTTCCCAGCAGCTGAGGCTCTTGCAGCGGCCGAGACCGGAGAGGACGCCCCTCGGTCCCTGGTGGGTGACGGGTGTGACAACTGTCCCCATCCGGCTGCGCACCAGCCTCAGGACTCCGCCCGACCGTTCTGAGCGGCGCGGAGACGACCCCTTCGGTCCGGGCCCCCGCCGGCCCCCCTCTGCGCCGGGGCAGGCGGCAGGGTCCCCGCCGGGCGCAAACCCGTCGGCGCCCCCTGCAGGCTAGCGCCAGAGGCGCCCGCGCGCGCCGTCCGCGGTCGTGCGGGGCCGCCCGGGTTCCCCGCGCCGCCCACGTCCTGGCCCGACAGCGCGCACCCACACCCGCGCCGCGTGCCCTTCCGAGCGGGACCTCCCAGCGGCGGGAGAGCGGTAGGTGCAGGCAGAGTCCCAGAGAGCGGCGCGGGGAGGGGTGCAGCGGCCTCACCCCTCCTCGGACCCTGTCCGCCTGGGTCCCCGCTGCGTTCCCGCCCACTCGCGGTCCGAGCCGGGCAGCCCCAGCTGGTGCCCGCGGCCGCGCGCCTCGTTCCCGGTCCGCGGGCTCTGGAGCTACGACAGCCGCGCCAGGCGCTCGACGGGGCCGGGCCGCCGCACCTCCGGCGAGCGCACCTCGGAGGGGCCGCTTCCACCGCAGTCTGGCGAGGAGAGAGGCTGGGGCAGTGTGCGTGTGCGAGTGGGGGCGAGGGCGGGTGTGCGGGTGAGTGCGGTGCGCGCCAAGTGCAGGGCAGGCGTGCAACAGCGTGCTGGGTGCAAGAGTAACCTTTTTAGCCTTGAGGTCTGAATCTGCAGCCCTAGAACATATCCCCCTCGCCCCCCCCCTCCCCCGCTTCTCCTCCTCTATTCTCTGTAAGTGCGTCTTTTTTCACCTGCATCCCATTTGCTTCCCAAAGAGATCCCTCTTGTGGTCCCGGGACGTTCTTGGACACCCTGACTCACGTGAGCCAGCATAAGGCTGAAAGGGACAGTATTCCCGAGAAATGCCACTGAGAGCTTTCCCCTCGTCCAGCCTGCTCCTTAGACCACATTTCCGCACAGGGCCTGGAATATCTGCTTCCTCTGTCTTGGCCTTAAAAATCGCTTGCATGGGGGTCGATTTTATTTTTGGAGGCACAGGAAGGCGGCAGGAGCCCACTAAAAGCCCTTTTGGGCGGGTGGTTCTCTTTAGCTGTCCCGTGTGTGCCACCTCCCTCAGCCCCTTTCCAATGCACTTGCTCCTTCCAGTTCTGAAATTCGGAAGGGGAGTGAAGAACCCACACCTTTCAGTTCTGAAACACTGACTCCCGTTCCCTCCAGTCTTGATTTCCATAATTTCATTACAAAACGGCTGTCAGTTACCGCATTAGAAAAGAGAAAGCAGACTAGCAGGAGAAAATTTGGGCCTAATGAAGTTCCTCCTTTTGAAAACATTAACCAGGCCCACCTGGACTTCACCTCTCAAGGGGAAAGCGGGGCAGAGAGAATTCAGGAAAAGGTGACATAGTCACATCCTGGGAAACATGACCCAATTGCCAAGTATAACACGAGACCCTAAAAAGACACTTCATACTTTTAGTTGTCCTCTTTTGGCACTAAGGTTTGCATCTGAGGATTTTCAGTAATTTAGAAATACTAGTGGCATTTTTGTTTCTTGGATTTATTAGTGTCAGACGGTTCTACTATTAGCCATGATTCTCTGAAAGCCCTCAGTCCCGGAGACAGGCTCTCAGTACAGTTTGCACCTCAGGAGACCACCTCCAGCTAATATGCTGATGGAACTTGGACCACACCTTTCCGTAAGACACTTGGTGGACAGCTAAAGTCTAATAAAGAATGTTAATGGTAAAATTTAATTATCATTAACATGGTTTAAATAGATGAGCTTTTGTTTTTAGAATCAAAGTTTAGCTTTTCTTTGAATCGTTTATCAAGCCGGTTTCCCATAGGCCTTCCTGAATGAAGGGCAGGATGAGGGGAGGGACCACTCATTCATTTACAACATACGTGGGCATCAGGTTATGAAACTAGCCTTTTGGAAAACAGTAAATAACTGAACCGTGTCTATAAACACCCACCTCCGTGGCTGTGAAAAAGAGAAAAACCTAATGACTTTCATGAAACAGTAACTAAAATATTGTATGGCAGCCCTCACAAGCTCCTCCTCTCCCTTCAGGTAATGTACACATATTATACAGGATGTAAATATACATACGCACAGGGTAGATGTTTATGTACATAACATAATGAAATAATATACAGACCCAACTGAATTCATTTGCATATAAAAACCCATGTGTAAAATACCAAACTTCTGCAATTAACAATGTATTCTACATCTTAAAATAAGAGAAGAATGAGTTTATCTTAATTATTAACACGAACTTCAAAATTTCTTTTGAAATCTGAATTGTGCCAACTGTACACGACACCACAAAATTGATAAATACTACAAGCCTCATATTAATATTTTAAGTACATCCCATTTAAAAGTATTGTGAACTTAAATAACTTGTTTTATATAAAATAAAAGGAAATCATACTTTCAATGCACATTTAAAATATTCACATTCTATCAAAATCCAGGGTTTATTTTTTTTGCCTTTTTCTCCTCGCAAATTAAGTACTGTTGAAATAAATTAAAATTAAATTCTGAATGTGGTAACAAAAAACATTAATTTTATTTTCCATTCTACTATATAGGAAACATTTTTTAAGTAGTTAATTTTATGGGCCTCTATATCATTAAAATACATTCAGGCATTTAGTGATAATTCAAAATGTAAAAAAAAAAATTGAAGCATGTATTTATCATTGAAATGATGTATAATATGGGATGACATGTTACTTGTCTCTTGTTTAGTTTTTTAGGTCTTTCATTTTCAAAGGCTTTTTTTTTTTTTGTTAAAATAAGAATTCATTTTGGGTTAAAATGAATACATTGGCAAGAATCCAATGCTCATTTCGGCTGAGCAAATGTAGATAAATGTTATAATTGAATGTTATACCTTAACAGCTATTTGTCCTAGTTGATAAAGGAATCAAAAAGTAAAGTTTTGAACTGTTCTTGAAAACCACAATAGGTGCTCTCTCACATAATGAGACTTACTTTTACTGATATTATAAGATTATTTTGTTGACTTTTCTATGTTTATGTAAATGTATATTTCTTTACTGAAAAAACATATTCAATATGTATGGTGGCATTTATTCCCATATGTAATCGATTGCTTATTGATTTCAGAGACAGTATTTGAAAGACTGATGACTCATCAGTGGTGTCTAAATATTAGTGATGAGCTTGTAAAAATTAAAATCAGTTTTAGGCTCAACTGCTTTTTGAGGTTTGTTTCTTAATCTCTTAAAATGCTTGAAGTTAAAACCATGGAAATACCACAAGTGAAAGTCTTTAAAAAGAATATAACTTGGAAAGAGGTGCAAACATTTTATTCTAGATGGGCTTTACAGTCAACTGCAAAAATAAGTTAGTCTTCTATTTTAGGAAGTTTTCCATGTGATGGTGTGCTGTGACTTAAGGAAACACAGGCTATATAATGATTTGCACAATATTCATTCAAAAATTTGGATGAAGAATTGAAATGTAAAATAATCTTTTTTGTCGATTTAATTAATGAAGGGGGTAAAGGCCTATTTTAGTAGGCTCACGTTACAGACATAGAAAGATTTGTATGAATAAATATTTTGGCATTCTGTAGCCTGCAAGCAGACAGAAGTATAATGTAGCAAATAAAACTCCCCAGAACGTAGACATCCAAGATTCAATTTCATTTAAAAATTTGGCAGTTAAAGAAAACAAGGAAAAATGCTTATTAACTCAGGGCAACTGTAAAATGTTGACAGATTTCAAGTTTCATATCTAACTAGGCCCAGAAAACTGCTGGGAAGTTGGAGTACAAGTTATTCTGTCAAACCATTTTTCATAGTGAATTATCGTTTCAGTACTCTCAAAATTAAACTCCAACTTTATAGACTACCCATTTCCTCCCTCCCTCCCTCTCTTCTTCTCTTCTCTCTCTCTCTCTCTCTCTCTCTTCTCTCTCTCTCTCTCTCTCTCTCTCTCTCTTCCTTTCTTTCGTCTCAAGTCTGCAGGCAGTTGGGTGAGGCTAGTTCAGTGAGGTTCAGAGAGACACCATGGGGGAGGTCAGGTTTTAAACCTCAGTGTTTAGACATTATCAGTGCCACATCGAGTTGAGATGTATCTGTTCTCTCAAAATGCTTATTTTTTTTCCTTATCCCACTACTAGTGACTTCTAACGAGAGAATCGGGCAATACCTACTAAAAGCAAAATAAATTGGAGAACTGCATTATTTGGAGAACTCAGGCACTGCTGCTTTCTCTTCCATCTACCTGCTAAGAAAAGAAAAAGGACGTGGTGAGACTTGAATCATCTAGATTGGCTATCTATGGTGGTTCAGTTTGTGAGAGAGCAACTGATTCTATAAGCTATTGCTTGACTCCACAGTCTCCCCGTTGTTATGAGAGATGAAACACACCTGAATGGACCTCCAGTGGAGACATTTACCAGATTTAAATAAAGAGAGTGAAGGGGCCTGACTTGCCAGGTTTGGCTGAGTACATTGATTGAAGTTATTAGATAATTGTTCACCTTTCTACTTAGCCCCATGAGAGGAGCCATACACACACATCATAAAATACTTTAAATTAATATTAAATAGTCCAACTGGGATTGCTAAAGTTATTTACATTTAGCAATAGATTAAAATGTTAGCATTATACATTTAATGAATTGGAATCTTGGCCGCCTTGTATGCTCTGACTTGGAAACGGTAGTTGAACACATTTTCAAGGATCTTTCAGGGAGGACAGTTTTCTCAGTGTAATTTGGTGAATTGAAATATACAATCCTTTTGCTTCCTGTGGGGGACAAAAATCCAGAGAATAAGAGAGGACAGTGTTATCGGTTGTAGGTGGCTAATAGACCCAGACACTATTTTAAAGTAGTCTTTGGTAGAGTAGGATGAGAGTAAGCATGATTTGGATTTAGTCTAAAGATTATTAGTAAACATTAATTACAGGCCATTTTTAAAAAGCTATCTAGTCGCACCTAGAACGAACGAGATTAATAGGCTTTCCTCTTGCATATATTTCTGGAAAAATATGTCAGTACATTTTGCATTCATCTAATTAAACACCTGAAGTATTTTTCTAACACAAAGCATGGATACTCCAAAAACAAATAAAACTGTATGCCAGATCAAAAGAAAATGCTGCTGACTTCGTATTTGCTGTAATTCTGGAGGGAGTGGCCAGGTGAAAGCTACCGACTGGGGCTCTTCCCCAAAGGGCCATAGGTGGCCTCTGCAGATGGTTCGCTCACTAGTCACTAGGCCCAGAAAACCCCACGGGGTCATGCAAATCAAGGGGCTCAAGTCTTCGCGTTCATTTTAAGAACACTCGGGAAACTGCCCAGGCCGTCAAGGGTATGCAGATTGGAAAAGCCACCACGTATCTGAAGGATGTCACTGTACAGAAGCCGTGTGTGCCATTCCGTCGTTACAGTGGTGGCGCTGGTAGGTGGGCCCGGGTGGAACAGTGGGCTGGACACAGGGTCGGAGGCCCAGAAAGTGCTGACTGTTCGCTGCGCGTGCTTAAAAGCGCCGAGAGCAATGCCGAACGTCGGGGTTTAATGTAGACTCTCTGGTCACTGATCACTTTCAGGTGAACAAAGCTCCCGAGATGCCACGTAGAATCTACAGAGCCCGCGGGCGGGTTAACCCACGTGCGCGCTCCCTGCCGCACGGAGACGCTCCTTAGCAGTTTGTTCCTAAAACAGAAGAACAAGCTCTCCCAGAAGAAACTGAGGAAACAAAAACTTACAGCCCGGGAGTAAATTCAGTGTAAAATAAATCTAATAAAAGTAAAAGCAGAAAAAACCCCCACTACTGACTGGGAATACTTTATATTTTATAAAATTGTTTTATTACACCAACAGAAATTATGTCCTTTGTATTAATCTTAGAAAAAGTGAGATAATCTTTTGGATTTTTTAATGATTTCTGTTTTTAGATGCACATACATAGAAATAGGGAAGTACCCGATAGCTTTAATGTTTGCTTGCACAGAAATTAAATATATAGAAAAGATTTAATGAATAAGTGAATGAAGGATGTTTAACAACTGGACAGTTAGACCAAAGATTTTACTTTTGCTGGTTGCAACTGTTAGTCATCCTATGCTATTTTTTTTTATCTGAGCCTCCATAAACTTACCCGATATGAAATTTTTATGGAATTACTAATTATTCTTCACCACAGGCCCTTTTCAATAAATTGATGCCATCCGCTGAAGATTTACGGCAAAACAAGGTAATAGACTTATTATTAGGAAGTTCTCCCATCATAAGAATTTACAAGATTTTTTGGAAATAAACCTACAGAGATATTTATTTTGCGTCTTTCCTTTCTCATTTTAGAGTTAGGGCCTAATTCTTGGAGTTGGCTGTTGATCACGGTACAGGCTGGTGAGAGGTAGCCATGTAATTTCTTTATCTTTCACCTGCAAATTACACACATTATTTTGCAGCTCAAAATAAGCATTGGCACTGAGTTGCATTCAGTAAGTGTCTTTCACAGCATTAGTACAGAACTGAGGTACAAAAGAATATTAATCTAATACATTCCAAAATTCAAATACTTGTGATTAATAAGCATTATTATCTATAAATAAGGCCCTAATGATACTTTGGCAGTGTTGTAAACACAAGAATCAGAGGCAATTATTGTCATTATTGTTCGGCAAGTACTTCCATGAATACCAAATGGGTATTGCTGTCCAGCTACTTGGCAACTAGGTTCCTATAAAGAAACAGATGTTGGCCAATCAGGACTGGCTGCTATTCACTGCCCTTAGCCCCAAATGCAGACTCCTTAAAGAAAAAAAAAAGAAACCCGAGACATTAAAAACAGTTTTAACATGATTTTTTAAAAACCGCCCTTTATAATAAATATAAAGCATCTTGAAAATAATGCTGTTTCCAATACTGACTTTGGGGAATTGGCTCCATTAGCAGCCATTGTGTGAGCGGGAAGCAAAGGTCTTGTTTATGAGGCTGTAACCCAGTGTGATGACGAGATGCCCTTGAAGTCACTCCGTGGACAACAAAACTAGATCGCGGCTGCGCGGGGAACCCTTTAGAGAGCCCGGGTGTGACCACGTCTTCATCTTCTTTCCCTTCCTCAGCCACCCAGAGCTCGCTCATTCCTCATTCCTGCCTGTTAAATGGGACCCGCCTACCAGGCCCAGTTCCAACACCGTGTGTGTGTGTGTGTGTGTGTGTGTGTGTGTGTGTGTGTGTGTGTGTGTGGTGTGTGTGTGTGTGTGGTGTGTGTGTGTGGTGTGTGTGTGTGTGTGGTGTGTGTGTGGTGTGTGTTGTGTGTGTGTGTGGTGTGTGTGTGTGTGTGGTGTGTGTGTGTGTGTGTGTGTGTGTGTGTGGTGTGTGTGTGTGTGTGTGGTGTGTGTGTGTGTGTGTGTGGTGTGTGTGGTGTGTGTGTGTGGTGTGTGTTTTGTGTGTGTGTGGGTGTGTGGTGTGTGTGTGTGTGTGTGTGTGTGTGTGTGTGGTGTGTGTGTGGTATGTGTGTGTGTGGTGTGTGGTGTGTGTGGTGTGTGTGGTGTGTGTGTGTGTGTGTGTGTGTGTGTGTGTGGTGTGTGTGTGTGTGTGTGTGTGTGGTGTGTGTGTGTGGTGTGTGTGGTGTGTGTGTGTGGTGTGTGTGGTGTGTGTGTGGTGTGTGTGGTGTGTGTGTGTGGTGTGTGTGGTGTGTGTGTGGTGTGTGTGTGTGTGTGTGTGTGTGGTGTGTGTGGTATGTGTGTGTGTGGTGTGTGGTGTGTGTGGTGTGTGTGTGGTGTGTGTGTGTGTGTGTGTGTGTGTGTGGTGTGTGTTGTGTGTGTGGTGTGTGTGGTATGTGTGTGTGTGGTGTGTGTGTGTGTGTGTGTGTGTGTGGTGTGTGTGTGTGTGTGTGTGTGTGTGGTGGGTGTGGAAGCTGCTGCAGTGCAAGTTAAAACAAGGGCCTCACGCTCATAGAGGACTGGCCACAGGCCCCTGCCACACACGCACTTCGCGCTCTGTGGCTTAGAGCCAGGGCAGACCAGCTTTGCTGTGTCAATGAGCGGATCTTCGCTTGCAGTCTTAGTGAACGCAGTGGCATTGGTAACAGCTAATGTGGTTTTGTGGAGAAAAAAATGTTTCGTATACATTTTCCTAAGGGATAGGTGCCTTAAGCATTGAATACAAATTTATTGTCTATTTTTAAATTTTCTTGTGCTAAAACCTTATGCTTCAAAGATGTCACAGGTCTGTAGGGGGTCGAGAAAGCATTGAGTTGGTTTCCCATGACTTTGGAGAGGAGGAGTGGGTGGCGTGGGATGAGTGATGTTGAGAAGAAACCACCTCTGTGCCAACCACTGTTGTTGGCTCTCAGTTCTAGCGGGCCATGTTCTTTACGGAGATGAGCTGTTAAAGGGACACGACCTATTGGAGGCGAGTGAGATGGCCTAGTATGGACTCTCCCCCCCTCCCCCTCCCCCCTTTACCCCTCTCCCAACAGACATCTCTTTATCCTCACTTTAAGTTTGATGGGATTGTCCCTTTTATCCTCAGGGAACCAAAACAGAAGGGACTCCTGGGAGGGGAACCAGAGGGAGGCTCTGAGATTTTCCTCCAGCTCCTTCTGAGCATCCTCTTACCGCCTCAGCCGGACTCTGCCATGGGGACAGGTGGCCACGCTCAGGGCAGGCAGCGGGACTCCAAAGCCGTGGCTGGCCCCTCTCCCCCTCTTCCTCTGAACCGGCTGGGAGGAGAACAGTCCCCCGGTGCCGTCTCCGGGCCTGGGAGGCGAGAAACGTGAACTCTTCCAAGCAAAGCTTTTCTCATTCCCATGCTACTGACTCAAAGGAGAATTTCTCCAACAACAACAAAGATAACAATAATCATAATGACACAATATTACTGAAGACCTGCCATGTATTAGGCATGAAAACGTGTGCCTTGTGGACATTGTCCTGTCTAGGCCTTTAGGCACCCTTTGAAGTACTGCTCGCACCCGGGTTTGACAGATGGGCCACTGTGAACTTTGGTCCTATCTCTTAGAGACAATGTGATTTTAAAGCAAATTTAAATGTTTTTATTTCTTTTTAGTGAGGAAGGGAGAAGGATAGAGAGACAGAAACAAATATCCGCACTCTACTGGGGGTTGAGCCCACAGCCGGCGTGTGCTCTGACTGGGAGTCAAACCAGGGACCACTTGGTTCTTGGGTTGACACACAATCACTGAGCTACACCAACAAGGAGAAAATGTGCTGTTTTTATCTTATTTATTTTAGAGAAAGGAAGGAAGGGGGCGGGGCGGGGAGAGAGAAAGAGAGAGAGAGAGAGAGAGGCAGACATCCCTGACCAGGGACCAAACCTACAACCTTGGTGTATGAGAATGATGTTCTAACCACCTGAGCTAGCCTGGCCAGGGCAAGACAATGTGCATTTAATAGCTCTGCCTTACTGTTTTCCAAATTTGGGGTGCCCCTGCTGCTTTCTCCTCTTTGGGACAAAGCAGCCATGTGATATTTGTGAGTGCAGTGCCCTGCTAGTCTCATGCACAGCAAGGATCGCGAAGGCTCCGAGGCTTGCTCTACCCACTCTACCAGTCGGCCACACGGCCCGGCCCTCTGAGATGCTGAGCCCGGCTCACCGTGCTAACCTGAAATGATGAGCACAATTTGGCCTGGACGGTCCATTTACACTGAAGTAGAGCAAGTTACAGGGTCTCAGAAAGCGCGTGTGTGCACAGCCACGAGCTGTGCGTTCAGTGTGCACGCGGCCTCTGAGCAGGGCGGCTGCTGACTCCGGGGCAGCCGGGGGCTGGTTTGGCTGCTTCACTCCTCGGTGCTCAGCTCACCAACGCCTTTGCAGGAACGTGTGGCCCCTCGCAGCCACAGGCAGGGCCACTGTCTCATTTGGGGCCCAGGATAAAACAGTGCCGTGGGTGGGGTGCTGTGCAGTTAGGTGGGCTCCTCACAATGCTGGCGGGGCGGCGGGGGGGGGGGAGCAGGGTGTGCAAATGCCGGTTCCTAGACAGCGGGAGCCGAGGCTTTGCTCGGTCTGAGAGGAGTCAGTTGTGCTACTTTGAGACACATTGGTGCTCCCCCCACAGCTAGTGCCCAGACGGGAATACACCTCCATGACGATTTCCCAAAATGAAACCCTCGCTGCCACTCACCCCCAAAGGGCAAAATGTTATTTGTAAAAGTCAAAATGAAAAGGTTACTTGGCTCCCAGCAAAATGACTCTCACCCATTAATTAATTAGTTATTAATGAGTTAATATTCTGACTCGCTCCAAGAAATTAGGGCCGTTTATAGTAACCCACGGCAGAGAAAACCACGGTGGAGCGGGAGCCGGGTAAGCCGGGGCGGCTGACACTGCCCTTGGCGCTGCCCTCGCGGGGAGAGGCCAGAGCACACAGCGCCCAGCACCGGGTCTGCTTTCTTTGTAGCAAAAACATAAAACAATGTAAAAAAAGAGTTTTACAATAAGCTATCAATGTTAACTTTTATTTAAAAAGCCACAGTTTTCAAAATGAATGTCAATTACATCTGACTTGAATATACTTCCCAAATACCTTTGATGTATCTAACCTCAAAGGAAATGTTCTGAGAGGAACTTACTGGGACATCTTTTGTACTAAAAATAAAAAAGTGGATCTTGAGTCCATTAGAATTTAATATTAAAGAAACAGCACGATGATATTCTTTGACAATTTTTAATGCTAACAGTTGGCATTGCACTGCCGATATTTACTTCCCAGGATGATTTGACAGTTTCTTCCCCGTGTGTCCCAGGAAACCAGTAAGTCATGTTTCACTGTTTCTTCTCCTTTGGTTGAGGTGGCCAAGAGGCAGGCCGTGTAGAGAGCTCAGCACAGCTCCTTGCACTCAGGGCCTGTGAATTCAGACCCTGAGCCACAGCTCACACAGTGATTGCTGTCTCATGTCGCTCTTACGGTATCCGTTTTCTCATCCGTTAAACCAGGGTCTGGGATTTAGTGGATTTTTAAATTGCCTTCTAGTCATAAAATTCTGTGCTTTGAATTTTCTGTCATCGAGAGAATCCATTAATGTGAGCATGATTTTTAAATATCTAGCTCTATTTTATTTGAGCTAGAACTTACCTGTAAAGAAGAACACAGGGCATTCTGTTATGCGGTGTAAATCAATAAAATGAAAATGTATCCATTGACAACATTTGTATTTTCACCTATTACAGAGCTGTGCCATCTCTTTGAATACAAACACTTTTATGCCCCATTAAAGCATGCTTGACGTAACTTTCAACTACTTGCAAATGCTGAGAAGTTGAAAAACATAACATTTACAAAAGATACATCTGGTGCATATTTATATGACTTCGGATAAGGAATCATTTAAATACTGCTGAGCCATCTCCATAGTAGGAGAAAAGATATTCCATGTCTATGTGAAATCAGTAGTAAAGTACATGGAGGTTTAAATTTCTACTATGCATTTCTTCACTTACAGATACTAAAAATATGGAAATACTGATCAGGACTTAATTTATCTGAGTTGTTGAAATTGCTTCTTCCCTGAAGTTTATAGATTACATCATTAAAGCTAGTGTAGCTTTTAAGTTTTGAAAAGGGTTAAAAGTAGCACTTTCTACTCAGAAAAGTGGCTTTTTGGGGGCAGAGATTCTTATTCTGGGGTTTATGGGCCCGTGAGCCCACAGAGGTGAGCCCACAGGGGTGAGCTCGGGCTCTGTGACCTCCTGAGTTTATTGCAGACATCTGCGTACGTCTCTAGGCGTCTGACCGTCTCTTCCTGGAGAAGACCCAACTCACGTCAGCGTCTTAGAGAGGCTCATGGCCTGGAGCAGTGGGCAGGCTTGGACCACAGGCGGTACTTGGGCGTCCCCGTACGAGTTAGGTGTCTAACGGCATTCCGCAGCGCCGACCTCTGCAGGCCTCACCTGTGAAACGGAGGGCTGCACGAGGACTTCTCTGGTCCCGAGTGAGACCCTCACCTCCGTCTCCTCGATACTTAAGCCACCAGCACCCTCAGGGTGCTCTGCTAGCCGCCTCCACTGTTCGGTGCTCCCGCGCAGTTTCCGTGTGGAGAGGGGCGGGTGATGCGGGAAGCGTGCAGGAGGCAGCACCCTGGGCCCGCAGCCCCCCGGCTGCATGTGCTGTAGCCTCTGCAACAGAACTTACACCCTCCCGCTCACGCACACAGGGCTAATGTACGGGCCGCGCGTTAAGCTGAGAGGAGGGAGGCTATCAAGGCTAAGGACGCTCTGTTCCCCACTATGTAGCAGGGAAAAGACAGCGATGGACGTTAAGGCATTCGCATCTCCTTGTCGATTTCTTATCTGTTGTCAGCTTAATGATTTCTAAATCAGAAGAATGCTGAAGATCCGTTTTCCCATCACTTTTGAGCCTAAGGAATTTGGCGCTGGAGTTCGGAGCCAGGAAACAGCCCTGCTTTGAATTCAGAGGCTCTACTGCTGAGCGCAGCTGCCAGGCCGATGACGGGTTCGGCGTGAGACTTTCACTCTGGGGGGCGGAGAGGGTGCTGTGGGGCGGGCAGATGAAGAGTCGAGAGCGTGGCCGGAGTCTGTAGCTGCGGGACAGGCTTGGGGGACGTGGGCAGCTAAGAGAGACCGCCTTTATTAAGCAGACGGTTGTAGCGGGCACTACTGGCCTCAGGACGCGAGGTGTCTCTGGGTTTCTATATATTTGACTTGGTGTAGCTTCGCCATCTACACAGCTTTCTAAAGTGTTCGCTTCCCAGTTCCTATGAGTCAGATGGACCCAACCTCCAAAGCTGATCTGATCTATTGTGAAGAAGGTGGTATCTGAGAAGTCCGAGTGGGGTGTGTCCCCCAGATTCTTTTCCGAGCCCTGCAGGTTGGGCATGTCAGTGCGGCAGCTGCGGACGCCCCGCTCCACTCTGCAAACCAGGGCAGCCTCAGGCAGGCGCCGCCACCTGGGCGTCTTCTCTGGCCCAGCCAGGCCCTGTACTGCAGATCCGTTAGAGCTCTTCCGGTACACCGAGGGCTGGGACTTTGTCTGACGTCCAATCCCCGGGAGACTGTTTTCGTGGGAGCTGGCTTGAAAGGGTCCTACAGCTGAGCTGCCAGCCGCCGTGATCTTCATAGGAAATGACTTTAATCCCACACAGTCTGATGCACTGGCCACGCTGGGACATTTGACAACATTGGGGTTGGCTTGTTAGTAATTCATACTTCTAATAGTAGACAGGACTTTTTACAACCAATTGAAACAACAACAACGACAAAAAGAGACACAATTAAGGAATGAAACTATCACAGAGCCAATTTTGATGAGGAATGAAACAAAAGTATATATTTTCTTCTAAATGACCATCACCCCGTGCTCCAAAGCCTTATCGAAACCAGACGTGCATTCAGCACGGAGGGTTCCCCAGGCGATCACATTATTGATCTGCCTCTTCCCGTTACTCACCTTGATGGAAACCGCAAGATACCCTGACTCAGCTTGAGTTCCAGGTAACCCCTCGAGGTGGGAGGTCAGAGTAAACCTGGCTAATGGAGTTGTGTTTTCACTTTGGGGGAAGGGAAAGAAGGACTGCCAGCTTTTGGTGCCACCTGCCTCTGGTGGGAGAGCTCGGAATGACGGAGCTGTCCTCTGCGTCTCCCAACCCGCCCGGCAACTCAGGCGTGGTAACGGCACTTGAGTTTTCTACCCAGGAGTGTCCTCCTGGGAAACCCTTCAGCACATTGATAAAGCAACCACCGCAAACTGGGATGTCATGCCACTGATAATTCTAGCTCGTTTAGGGTTAACTATCACTCCTTCAGTCAACAATACACCTGTTTACTATTTGACTTCAGTGTCGTAATGACTTTGGAAGAAGCAACGAAGTAAGTGCGTTAACAAAGGTCTCACAGGTCGAAAGTGTTCACCTTCGCAGTGGGTCAGTGCTGCTCTGCAGCCGGAGGTCGTAAGACATCCATGGAAGGGCAGGCGAGAAAGAAACAAACCGAAGAAGGATTTCTGATCCTCTTCGGCAGTCTCCTCATTCAGATTTTCAAGTCCCTTCCCTGAGGCCCTGGTGTTCCCCCTATATTTGACAGTCATTATTTTGACTTGAAAACAAATGCCATTTGTTTGTCATGATAAGTGTCTGGTTGAGTAGTATCGGCCCTGGAGCTGGGGATGACACTCCGCCTTGGAGCCCTGACACACCGGCCTGGGAGAGAACTGAGACCCCTCCACTGGGCTTCGGTCTGGCTCAGCCTAGAGAATCTTTGCTTAGGTCTCTTGAATGTTTATATGTTATCTTCATTAATTAATTTTTATGTGACTTCCAGGGCAGTTTTGCTAAATAAAAATGAAACAAAGTGGATGAAAAAGACCCAGATGTTCTGACACCTTGCTGCCCTCCAGTGAAGGCACTGAGCCCAGACGGCTGAGGGACCCTCCCCTAGGCGTCATTTAGAAAACATGACCACGACATCACAAAAAGTGACCCAGGGCAGCTCGGGAACTACATTCTTACATGCTGGGCTGGAAAATAGTATCATTTGATGCGTAGACACATTTCTTTTATTTTTTTAAAACCAGTTGTTTTCATCAGGCCAGCATAAAAGGTCTTAAATGTACTCTTTCCTCATGTCGTCAACCAGGAAGGTTTTCCTGATGAAACACATGACTAAAGGGTCAGGGAAATTGCTTTTAAAGATAAAATTCTCCATAAGAAAAGGCATGAACAATTAAATCGTCCAAATAATGTGGCATGGGCTATTTAAATTATCTCTTCAACTTGGGGATCAATGGGTGAGCATTCACTATGCAGTTCTGAGTCTTCATATTATAGATCCAGAATTTAAGAAAAGCCATTCTGCTAATATTCTGCTATGAGGAAGCGGTGCAAATTAATTTTCACATTGAGGAAAGCCCATCACGTATCTATGTTCTTAAACAGCTGGCCTGTTTGGACAGAAATGAGTGATACTCAGCTATACATTTCAGTGAAGTTGGTGAACCAGTTAACTCAGTAAGCTGGGTGAAGCAGGGCTAGATTTTAAAACATGAATTGAATGGTACGAGACCGCTGAAAGTCCAGAATGCAGTGAGAGAACATATCCTCCAAGATGAAGAATTTCTTGTGCTGCCATTTGCAAAGAAGTGAAGGAAGAGATTGCAAACTTTTTTGGTAATTGTCTGTGATGAATGTATGAGTATGGAAATGTAAAGTAGCAAAGTAATTGGGGGAAAAGACTGAACTATAAATCTGGAGGTTTTTCAACAAATATATGTTTAGAAACCTGCATATGTTTTGAATATTGAAAGGCAAGGCATTTCTTTCTCTCACGGTGGTTATATTCTTAGCCGAGCCAGGTGCCATGGCCCTGGGTGACTTTCCTGTTGCTTCTGGTGCCTGAGTCAGCCTGTTTCTAAGGAGACAGTATGTGTTTACTTCTTGCAGAAATAATTTTGACCATTTCAAACTGCTTAATTTTAGTGTCTCTCTCCCCACCCCCCCAATTTGGTCCTTGGATGTTTTCCCTTTTAATGTCTAATATCACTTCCCACAAATCTTTCCACATTTACTCTCTGCCCCCCCCCCCTTTCTCTCTGGGGCATTTTCTCTGCCCCATCATTGAATTTCCCTGTCACTATGGACTCTCCTTTACCTGTATCACCCTTATCTCGCCCGGTCTCTTTGCCTTTTGGCTATAATAGGTTGTCTTCTTCCTGTAGAGACTTCCCCAGCTGGTGGACATTTTAAATCAATATTTGTTAACAGCTAACTTGCATAAAATTTTCACTGAATTTCAGATTGGCCTGGGCCCTAATTTCTTTCTCACAGTTGCACATTCTGCCCTCTTCTGAATGGGCGCAGCCCCGTATGCTCCTCCTCGCTGCCTGTCTGCATCCTTTTGTCTGGTGTCTGCGCTTCCATCTAAGAAACCCTAGCCTGAGAGTTCTGCCGGCAGCGTCACTCGGCCGCTTAGTGCGTTCTTCTCCTCAGCTCAGTGCTCGGCACCTGCACACGCAGCCTTTTGGGTCCCGACGTGGCGGGTAGCGGGGAGGCCCCTTAGACAGAGGTGGCCCTGTGTGCGTTGACTCAATGGACAGCCAGGGTCCTGGCCGGGCTCTCCACGTGCCCGTTCGTGTCTCCCTGGACAGACTGCTGACTGCTCTGCACCCCTCTGTTCTCTTGGAGGTAACAGCTCCCAACTCCAAGGGCTTTGTGTAAATTTTGTACTTGGGATATTTCCAGCAAGTGTCCGTTCCCTCTGTACTTAGCCATAGAGACCTCAGGAAAGTTAACGCGGTTCCACACAGCAGACGCAGTGGACGCGGTGGGGGTGAGGTGCTGGAAACCAGGCCACGAATATAGCGCTTCTAGTGGAAAGCACACGGACCCCGTCCATTTCCTTCCCGCACAGTTACCTGGGGTCCGGCGAGGGCCCAGCCCCGCAGCCGGCAGCGGGGCATCGCTCCTCTCTGGCCACTCTGCCACGGGGTTGACTTGGGAGGAAAGCAATGCCCACTAGACAGCCACAGGGACATTAGGGCAGTGATGGCTGGTAAGAGGTCATCCTGAGTGTGGAAACCCGGACCATTCAGCCTCACAGAAAGAGGAAATTTATGTTTCGTTCCTAGTTCGGAGAAAAGAAAACCTTCCCTTTTCTTTCCTCTTTGTTGTTGTTGGCAAGACTCTGTAAGACTGCAGCTCGCCTGTACGGCACACTGGGCCAAATTCTCAAAGAACCTCTGTGCTTGGCCTGTTGGATTTTCATGCAGAGCTGCAGTCTGGGGCGGGTGGGGGAGGGGGGGAGGGGAGGTGGGCGCAGATGGGCCTTTCACATTCACCTCCTCACTTGGAATGTGATCGTGTACTGACTGTGTGAGATTTGCTTTCCTTGAAAGTAGAGCTCCTTACGGCGGCTGATCCCTGGCACAGTGCAGTCTTAAGTGAACAGCTCTGAGGATGACAAGGGACCCGTGCCCGCCGCTGGACAGTGGGAGGGAGGGGCTTGTTGTCTGAAACAGGACTTAGAGGAGTGCTCCAGACGATCCCGCAGTCCGTGTGGAACGAACGAGTGACTCAGTTCTTGCAGGTGACGGCACAGCGCTTGCCCGGGTACTTTTGTCGAGAGCAGACCTTCACTAGGGGATGGTTAATGTCTCCGAGTCAGTGATGAGGCACAGCGAGGCTTGTGGTTTCTGTTTCTTCTCAGAAAGACTGAGATCCCTTCTTTCTGACGTGATGACTCGTGACTTACACCCCTGGTTTTGGCTACTTGCCACCTATATCTATCCGAATAGAGAAGGTTAGGCTGGCGTAGCAAATAATGGTCAAAACTTCAGTGGCTTCAAATAGCAAGAGTTTACTTCCTGATTCTACTGCGTGTCCACGTGGGTCAGAAGGGGTGTCTGCTGCTTTAGACAGTGGGGGCTCAGGAAGGTTAGCCTGCTCTGCACACCTGCGCCCGTGCGCACCGCAGTGGGAAGGAAACATGGCGAGGCTTGTCCTGGCTCTTAACGCCTCTGCCCAGGAGTGACACCTGCCATTTCTCACATGTCACCGGCCAAAACAGTCACATGACTATGCCTAACGTCAAAGTCATCGGGGACACTCCCTCCTCCTGTGGGCCTGGAAGGAGGAGAGAGAAGTATTTAATAAACTGCCTATGACTACCTCATTACTCATTAAACACAACCACACAGGAAGGGGTTCTCTATGCTTACAGTAACTCGCACCAGCAGCAGCAGAATTCCTCCGGCCCAGACATTTCTGAGCATTGGTGAAAAGCGTTGTCACATGTCTCCACGACAGTCCCCAGGAAGTGAATGTTCTGCATCCTGGGAACCGTGTGATACAGCAGGTTCAAGGACTATCGATACTTTGAAATACTTTCAGTGACAATGATTATGATGAAAATAATAATGAAGCATAAAAACTCACCCACAGAAAGAAGTACATCCCTTCAGCAGTTGTTTTAACTCCATTTTTTTGGCCTTTCTTTAGAAAGTACCTTTCAAGTCTTAATCAAACAACAACATCTTTGTGATCAAATTAATCAACATTTGGCAGATATGGAAATTAAGGCTAAGAGAAGATAGGTAGAGTAGCCTTTTCACATCTCTAATACATAAGTTAAAATGTTTAATTCATTTTTAAGCAATTGGATTGTAACTACCCTCATCACCTATCAACACCTATCACCACCACCACCACCACATCAACACCACCACCACCATCACCAGCACCATCATCATCACATCCACCACCATCACCACCACTGTCACCACCACCACCACCCTTACCACCAGCACCATCATCATCACATTTACCACCATCACCACTACCATCACTACCACCACCACCACCATCATCACCATCGCCATCAACCCCATCACCACCACCACCACCACCACCACCACCACCACCATCACCACCACCGTCACCATCACTGTCACTAATACTTTCATTACTGCCACTGTCATTATAAACACACACATGTGTGACCCATATACTATTTTTTTCTTCAGACCATCATGGAGACCAGAAAACGAGGTAAGATTTTTAGCAATTGTTTCTTTTTTTCCACATATTGCATAATCCAGGAATTAAGAAGGTCAGAGGAGAAAAGTGGCAACTTAGAAGTATCTTGGAGACTGGGTTTGCACTAAACCTATCTTTCTCCTTTGATTTTTTTTTCATTTGAATTTTCTTCCTGTAGCACTCTCTCCTTTAAACTTGGAAGAGAACCAGAGCTAAAAATGACACACTCTATGACGTCATGACCTCCAGGTCCCAGGAAGGGTCTGTGTATCATGGTACACTCTTTAACTCGGTGTACCCTTTTGAAGTGCCCATGTGTGGCCAGGATTATGAAAGTTAGGGCAGTTTTTCCTGCCAAACTCTGCTCAGCAGCCATCGGGAGAAGCTAGACGGACCAGTCCAAAATGAAGTGGCACAGTAGCCAGGGAATCAGAATAATTCGGCAGGTTGCAATCTGCAGGTCCCACTTCAGGAACTCACCTGTCTGCTCTGATTTGGGTGTGATGCGCTAGGCCTCTGGGAATAGTGTTCAGAGCAGGCTTCCTGAGGGGATTTCAGTGCCTCCTGAGCTGTAGAGATCAGGTTCTGTCCTGACCTCTGGCTTGGACCTCACCCAGGGCCTGTGTAGGTTTAAGAAACCTTTGAAAAGCCTCCAGGCATTTGTGTCTTTAAACCCCCTTGCTGGCTGAGGTAATAGTGCAGAGTAGAGAGATTCTGGCCCAAAGCTAAAGCCCTAGAGTTTAATCCCTCCTACCCCCAATATTAACAAAACAAGGATATTATTAAATTACCAATCCTGGCCCCAATTGAATATTTGCCAAGAATTCACTGCTTCCACCTCATACAATACATCTTATTTTTCTTTTGGGCATTTATTTTCTGAGTCAGTTTACTTCTTCGTGGTTCCTTAATTACTGAATGGAATTCTCTCCATCTTTCATCCTTCATCATTAGGGGTAAAATACAAAATCACTTTCTGGCAAGAAATAAATATCTTAAAATGAAAGACAATATTTAGTGACCAAAAAAATCCCCCAAGAGTACCACATTTCTGATGAATCAGAACTGGAAGCGATTAAGGGCTCATTGCATTAAAACAATGAGCACTCACATCCTGTCCTTCTTTGTCATACGACAATCAGACCTTCTCTTTTAAGTAAGTTGGGGGCTGCTTCACAAATCCTTTAAGTGAGCCATAGATAAGTGCATTGGCATGGTTTGAGGAATAACATAGAGGAAATTAAAAATGTTTATTTTATTGAACTAATATTCCCTTCTGGAGATTAAAGTGGCAAATCCAGCCCACAACTCTAAGACATATACAATTCAACAATTTAGTTTCTATTTATTTATCCTGTCAACTTGAACTTGAGTAGAAGTTTTAAGTTGTAACTTATAAAATGCTTGTAAGCGTGTTCCTTCAATATAAAATGGGGTTGTCTCAGATTGTATTTGCAGATAAAAATATACTTAGTCTGATTTTATTTGAATTGTAGAATTTTTTATAGATTCAAAATTTGAAATTCCTGAGAATCCTTAGGTTGACGAAATTTTTGGTATGTTGTAGGGGATTATGATGTGAATATCAGATATTTTGATCATGCCGATTTGGAAAGCTCCTTATGCCATATTTTAAATGTATTTCATAAGAAAACATTTTTATTATTATTTTAAAAATTTAACTTTGTTGTTGAGATGTCCTCCATTTCCCCCCTGACCCCCTTCTCCCCAGCTCCTGCCCCACCCCAGGCCTTCCCCGCACTATTGTCTGTACCCGTGGGTTATGCATTAATGCATACAAGTATAAGAAAACATTTTTAAAGGCGTTATTTAGAAATCAGGGCTAGCTATTTTCATTTTAAGTGGCTACCTCTTAGCTATTTGAATCAGTGCACTATCTAAGCTTGGTTGTGGTCAGTGTAAGACTTCATTTTCATTTGAGATCTATAAAGGAAGGGCAGGCACAGTCGGCGGAGACAGCCATGCTTTTCTCAGGGGGCGGATAGTAGCTACAGTAGTTAAGTTTCAGTAAGTCGTTCCTATGTTCCAGGTGATAGATAAAGCATTTTCTGTCATTATTTCATGTGGAGACAGTTACTGTTTTACATTTTACAGGCAAGGAAACTGACAACTCAAAGAAGGTGCCTAGCTTTCCACACGCCCTGTGGCAAGTGGCAGAACTGGGGTGCTCCTGACACGTCAGGCTGGCCTCTCCCCCAGAGCTGATGGGTTTCTCTCACAAAAAGCAGCGGCATGGGTATTGAAAGATGGTCTTCAAGCTCCGGGGACAGAAGGTGATACATGCAAAGGGCAAGGGTAGATTCTCATCCGTTTCCTCTTCATAGCAGTTCTCCTGCAGAACAGCCCTGCGTTTCTAAGCCGGCTTCTCCATGGGCCCACGCTCAGTTCAGTTCCCACTGTGCCTCTCACAGGGTTCCTTCCTCAGGATTACAAAGACTGGGAACCTAGCCCATTACTAATATTTTTAAAAAGTTATTCTGGCTCTTTCAGGGCCATATCAGTTTCAAAGATCGCTGTCAGGGTGGGAGCAACTGGAGCTGAAATAGCCTCAGAGCGGAAACTGTTCTTCAGAGCTGAAAAGTCAGTGGAATATTCATAGAAATGTAATATGAGCACAGGATACCGAGTCAGTGTCAAAACTTTGTTCCAAACCATATTTGCTATTTCTAAAGCAGGCCGGCTCCTCGGGGACGGCTGGGCTCAGGGAAGAGGGTGGGGTGGGGCGGGTGGCAGCAAGCCTAGAGCCTGGGCTGCAGGGAGGGTCTCCTCTCCCCAAGGGAAGTGGGGGGGGGGTCTCTCTCCACAGGAATTAGGGTTCTGAGGATGGGGAGGGGTGATGGAGTCCAGCCTGCCCTCTCTAACAGGGCTATCTCTGGCTGACTATGGAATCCTTTCCTTCATGTTGCCACATAAGTTTTGGGCCTGATTTGAAATAGAAACTATGGTGGAATCGATGTGACAATCACTGTGCAGTGTTTTGCAAGTGCAGAAATGGCACTATTTGCTTTTTCCTTGAAAGTCCCCTGCTCAGGATGTCGCTAAAAATCCATGGCAGAATACACCCTGAGGAGTAGCATCTTCAGATGTCAAAATTATGTCTTCCAGGCAACCAAAGGGATCATCTGCAGATGACCCACATTTCTCTTCAGGAATGAACAATCTCTCTCATTTCCCCCGTGAGGAGCTAGACTCATTTGTAGTTAATCTAAGAATTAACATTTAGCAATTACTGCTTCAGTGCGGTGGGTGAGGTGGGTGCCTGTGGCTCAGATGATTGGAACCCTGTGACTGGGGGACTGTTCACTCCCCAGGCCCCTCCCACCTCCAGCCAGCCTCCAGCCAACACTGGTCACAGGCGGCCTTCGGGGAGGAGTGTTCCCACGGGAAAACAAACGGTACCCTGGGGTGCCACACTTCCAAGCTTGCAAGTTAAGGGGAGTATCATCCAGGAAGAGTAGGAGGCCCACGCTTATCCAGGGGACAGAATCAGAGGGACGCTTTGGGGCGGGGGTTGCATTTTCTCTATTCACTTATATATGAGATGGATCATCTGGGGCCTCCCAATTACTGTCTGTAGTCATGTAACCCATGGGACCGACCCCTTTCTCCCACAGCCAGGCCACTCCAGCCAGTTGTCTCAAGTTGGTCAGAGACACAGCTATGAGCTTCAAGAACATGAGTGAATCTCACTGCACTTTTCCTCCAGTGTCCACCCTCAGAAACCACTTTTTCAGATCCAGGTCCCTCCCAGGCCAGGTCTCTCCAGAATGACCAGATGCATTGATGCCCTCCGAGGCCCCTTTTGGGTTCAGGGGAGAGTAATGCCTAAGAGTTCTCCTTATGCCCGGTGTGTTCACTATTCACCCCCCCTCCCCCCGCCGCCCTGGCTCTCTCCATTCACCAAGAACACCTGCAGAGGCCACCTCTTTTTATCCTTCAATTTAAAAAAAGTTTAATTACTGGATCCTTATCACTCAGCAGAATGCTTTGTATGAGTTCACTAAATATTTGTTGGAAGAATGAGTGAGTGGATGAAAGAATCAAATGTAGAACTGATTCCATTGAGACAAAGACAATTTTTTAAATGTTATTATTTTCTTATTTTTCCCTTTACAAAATTATACATGGTTATTGAAAATAATTTAGAAGATAGAGGTGAGTAGAAGTTAAGAAAATAAAACCACCCATAAAGCCATCACTTGGAGATAACCTTTCTTGACATTTGGGGGTGTGTTGTATTATATCTATATGCATATCTATTATATATGACTGAGGGACTTAGACAATAAGTATTTTTGTGGAATTGTTTTTACTTATATCAGAAAGTTTTGAAATATAGTATAGATTCTTCCACATTATTTAAAAAAAATTTCAGAGCATTTTATTGCATGACTTCAACTTAATCAGTCACATATTACAGTGTCCTTGCAGCTGAACTTTCTCCCTAGCTTGTTGATCTCCTTGGGATAAATTCCTACAAGAGGAACTGCATGCTCCATGGTCTTCTAGTTCACTACATGTTGGCAAGCTTTCGGTTGGAGAGGTGCCCCATATGTGCTCCTACCCGGAACAACCTAATGCACTGCCCCTCTCCTTGCTGAACAGGCCGTATTGTCATTTAAAAAAATATTTGTTAATTCATAGGCAAAGAGTATATCGATGTTCTTATGCTGTGCATTTTTTAAAATATGTTTTTTTTTAAATTGATTTTTAGAGAAAGAGAGAGAGAGAGGGAAAGAGATAGAAACATTGATTGGCTGCCTCCTGCACACCCCCTACTGGGCATGTGCCCTGCCCTGGCCTGGAACAGCTGGCCTGTTGGTGCATGGGATGACGCTCAGTCCACTGAGCCACACCGGCTGGGCGCATTCCTTTTATTAACAGTGAAACAGTGATGTTTCATGTGGTCATTTTAACGTTTTCTTTGCAAATTGCCTGTTAATATCTTTTAAGGCCCATATAGTTTGGGGACCAACATACTTCCCCTCTCTATTTCATAGGGCTGCTGTAAGAATTAGGTGAAGTGATCTATTTCTATATGCTTGAAACCTACAAGGCAATACACAAGTGTGTTGATGTAGTTTGTGACCTGGTAGGGTGAGGGCCAGTAGGAACAGGCACTTGCAGACAAATGGGTTAAGTGCTATGAAACAAAGGCTTGGTTTAGCTTTAAAGAGGAGGGGTGGGGAGAGGCACCTGTAGAGAAAGGGAAATAGGCCTTGCCTGGAGATTTGTTATTTTGAGAAAGTCACTGGAAATAGACAAGATCAGAAATAATACAGGGGCTGTCAGGCTTGAAATTTGAGCCAATTAGAAGCAAGGAAGCAAGGGGGCGGGAGGAATGGGAAACCAGAGTCTGCTCGTGTGGTCTGTACAGTGCGGGTGGACTGCAGGGAGAGGGCGAGAGGCCTCCCTGAAATGTCCCCAAACCAGCAACTGAGAAGAGAAAACAGCAGCAGTGTCACTTCTCGGAGGACTCACCTGAATTCCAGGGAGACTACGCAGGTGTGTTTAAGACAGAAAGGGAAGCTGGTGTCACTGCACACAGGTGTGGTCCTCGGGCCAGGCTCACCTGTGCTCTCCAGCAAGTCCTGGAGTAACCATACCTGGAAAGGCAAGCAAGATAAAGAGATGGGTGGTGATTAAGATAAAATGCTGTCCTAAAATTCCTCACTCATGTAAAATTTTACACAACATAATTTTATATTCATGTGTATTCACATGTAATTATAAATGAATACCCTATCTAATAAAGAGGGAATATGCTAATTGACCATCACACCCACACAAAGATGGCGGTGCCCACAGCCAATAAGGAGGGAATTGCTAATTAACTGCCACACCCTCAAAGATGGTGGTGCCCACAGCCACAAGATGGCAGCACCCAATCTCCTCAGCAGGGGTGAGGCACGGCCGGGCCCGCCCCCAGATGGGTCTGGCTGCTCCGTGCGCCTGCCTCTAGAGTCCCCCAGTCCCCTCAGCCCCCCAGCCACCCAGGGCCGGCCCGAGGTGCAGGCAAGCCTCAGATGGCGGCTGCCCAGCCTCCCAGGGCCGCCCAAGGCTCAGGTAACCAGGGCCGAGTGAGGCTTGTGCTGCCGGCAGTGGCAGCAGCAGAGGTGTGATGGGGGTGTTGCCTTCCCCTGATCGCCTGGTCGCCTCCCGCCCCTGAGAGCTCCCAGGCTGTGAGAGGGGGCAGTCCAGGCTGAGGGGCCCCCCCTCCAGTGCATGAATTTTCATGTACCGGGCCTCTAGTATATTATATACATTGTGCATATATCACATTATATCTATAATAATAAAATCATAATAGGCAAATCAACCGAACCGCCGAACAGCGGAACGACCATCTGGATGACCATGCTATGACACCCACTGATGCCAGGCCAGCCAAGGCGGGTGTGATGTGATTGGTTGGGCCCGCCATCACCCCATGATCACCCTGCAGAGGGAGGCCCAGGCCACCGGCCAGTGGGGCAATCAATTTGGGGGCTCCATGATTGCCCCAAAGAGGGAGGCCCAAGCTACTCCATGGCAGCACTATGGCACCATGGGCGGGGCCTCCCTCTGCAGGGTTGATCCATCGAAGAGCCCTAGCTGGGTGGGCAGGGCCTATTTCTTTGGGGCAATTGATTGTGGAGCCCCAAGATCAATTGCTCCGCAGAGGGAGGCCCAGGCTTCCTGGCCAGTAGTGCTTCGGTGGGTGGGCGGAGCCTCCCTCTGTGGGGCGACCGATCATGGGGGTCCTGCCGTTTAATGCACTGCTATATCCCTTGTACCTCATAAGCCTGCAGTTACAATGCCTGGCTGATGGATCTCCCCTCAGTGCACGAATTTCGTGCACCGGGCCTCTCGTCTCTATATATAAAAGCCTAAGCAACCGTTACGACCGAATGACCGGAACAACTAGAATGACTGGTTGACCAGTTGCTATGACATGCACTGACCATCAGGGGGCAGATGCTCAATGCAGGAGCTGTCCCCTGATGGTCAGTGCACTCCCTCAGCTGGAGCGCCACTCAGCCAGAAGTTGGGCTCACAGCTGGCGAGCACAGCTGCAGTGGCAGGAGTCTCTCCCACCTCCGCAGCAGCTCTACCGAGCGGTGACGGGCAGTGGCAGGCGCAGTGGGGCTGGGGTGAGCGGGAGAGGGGCAGTGCCTGGCCCCGGCTTGGGCTCCTCCCTGGCCGCCTGCCGTTTAATGCACTGCTATATCCCTTGTACCCCATAAGCCTGCAGTTACAATCTCCGGAGAACAGTTGAAGCACAGATACTCGGAGTAACCAGGATGAGCCTGATATCGATGCTGGGCTCCTGGAACTCTGCCTAGGGCCGGGGTCGGCAAACTGCGGCTCGCGAGCCACATGCGGCTCTTTGGCCCCTTGAGTGTGGCTCTTCCACAAAATACCATGGCCTGGGCGAGTCTATTTTGAAGAAGTGGCGTTAGAAGAAGTTTAAGTTTAAAAAATTTGGCTCTCAGAAGAAATTTCAATCGTTGTACTGTTGATATTTGGCTCTGTTGACTAAGGAGTTTGCCGACCACTGGGTTAGGGCATTGAGATCAAATTTCATCCCTTACCAATTGCCCCAGAGCTACAGAGGAAGGCAGCAATATGACAACGGCCACAAGGTGGCGACTGACAATGGGGGTAAAAGTCAAAGATGAATCTGAAGGGTTGGGAGCAAGGGCAACAGAGCACCCCTGCCCCCCAAGATCCCCAGCTTTGTATTGTTCACCTCCCAGTGTCTCTTATCCAGCTCCGAGTGGTGGAAAGCATCCAGCATGGCCCAAGGTGTCCACTGGGGACCTCCCGGCCAGCAGAAGGGACATTTGGAAACATTTTTTTCAGGAAGCTGCGGGGAGGACGTCAGACTCTCCATGCGACTTCCCGGTGGCTCAGGGGATGTGGAAACTCCCTGGGCACGAGGGCTCCCGGTTTCCTTTCAATGTGCATGAATCCGTGCACAGGGTCACTAGTAATTACATAAGTAACATGAATACAGGCATGGCAATGAGGTGGGGCAGGGGGAGAAAGAATCAGCTTTGCTTTTGTTCACATTGTTAAGTGTTTTGCTTGTTACAACTAGTATCTCTAATTTGAAAAGGATCCAATATTTAAGACTAACAGAGATGTCCACGTGGTGCGTGTGGCTGCAGCGCGGGTCGATAGCTCAGCTGCAGGCGCTGGAGTTCTGGGCTGTCACTGGGGCCCCAGCTCAGACAGAGGCCCCAGGAAGCACGTGAGAGTCACTCCTGGGCTCACAGGGCACTCGCCATCACCACCTACCGCGCACTTACGGACAGGGAAGGCAGTGCCTCCTTGGAGGCAGGACCTGGCAGCAGGCAGGATGTTACCAGGTCAGGAGTGCACGCAGGTCTTCCCTCCAGGTCAGGCGCTCCGCACCTTGAGGAGGTGGGGGTGGGGGGTGGTGGTGGGGGGAGACTGGGCTAATGCCAGAAAACATTGGAGCTGGCGCGGGGGGGAGGAAAAGTGAGAACTCCTCCTCCGGTTCAAGGGCTGCAGCAGAGAATCTGACTGGGTTTGTTCTTTTTCAGCAGGTGAAGCTGTGTCAGGCAACGTGGTTCCCGTGTCCTCCTCATGCCAGGCCTGTGCTGGGCTTGGGGACCAAGACAGGGGTCACCCACAGCGGAGCTGGGGAGGGGAGCGTCATGGTGATGTGGAAGGCGGAGGCAGGGGTAGGAGCCTGCGAGAGGACCTGTGAGCCAAACCAGGAAGGAGGAGCTGGGGCCACCGGTGAACGCCCAGGCCCGGGAGGGAGACCCCAGGGCGGACTCCAGCTCGGACTCTCCCAGGAGCGTGCGCAGAGCCGTGCGGTGGGGAGCTGGTCAGGATGCGGTCCGAGAGGCCAGCAGGCATGGGGGCATGCCTGGCCTCGGCGTGGTTTAGGAGTTCGCTGTTGTCCTACGTGTGAAGGCCAGGAACGTGTGCTCAGAAAGCCAGCATCAGACGGCGGAACCTGAGCCGCAACTCAGTGTGTGTCAGTCAAGCTTTGCTGAGTGCGTGCAAAGTCTATTTTGGAAGGTGACGTGCCATGCTCAGAAAGCATCTTATTTGATTTTTAAGCTTTGGTTTTGACTTCTATCACACAAAACATCCTTCATGTAGGTGAATTTTCTCCGGAAGGCCGTGTCACAATCATGAGGACACAGTCACAAGTCTGACGCGGAGCACCGTGCCTGGGGTCACAGCAAAGGTTAATGACACGGCCTGCAGCAGGGGTCGCGGGAAGCGCTTTTACACATGGTCACGTCCCACCTTTGGCCTCACCCGGCGCGCCAGGCTGAGCTGGCAGCACCCCCACCGTCTCCCAGCTCTGGATGACGGAGAAGTGGGAAGACCTGGCCCCTGAGAGCAGGCCCAGGAGCAGGGCCGCTGTCCCGGTGAGCTGTGAGCACAGAGAGCCCCGTGGCTCCTCGGCCTCAGGGGCTCCTGCTACAGGCGTGGTGGAGCAGGAAGGAGCCTGGCCGGGGTCTGCGCACCAGGGAGACAGGGAACAGGCCTGCTGATCTCACTCTATGGCCCTGAACAGCCGCATCCCACACCGTGTGAGGCTCCCAAGTCTTGAGGAGCCCGGGGTGATCAGTGTGAGGTCCACCTTTCTCCTCCCACTCCAACAATTAATGATGTGGAGCGGTGAGGGTTTTGCAGGTGTCACCTCTCTGTAGATTAGCATTGGGGTCCTTTGTCATCTGGATCCCTTGCCTGTTCTCACCCCCTTCCTTGAACTTGCGTCCAAGGAGTTTACTGCGGTCACTAGAATCGCCTTCGTTGTCTGAGGGTCAGAGAGCCGTGTTAGCATTTGGGACACACACGTGGCATTCCGACTCGCTCGTGTAGATCTGTGTTTCCTCTCAGAATCCCACAGGGAGCTCTTGGGGCAAAATCATTCCCTTGCAACTTAATTATCAGCATGTGGCAAACAGTATTCCCTGTCTGAGCTGGAATGGAAGGAACCCATCATCTTTGAGTCCTCGCTCTTCAGAAAAATGGCAGCTGCTGCCAGATGTGAACTGGACACTTGAAACTGGCAGACAGCTGGGCGTTAGTGTGAGGGAGAGAAACAGACATGGGCTTGGGGCTGGGTACATGTGGGCTCCGGATCAGCTCTGCTCTTACTGATGTGGGACTTTGGAACAGACACCGCGTGATCGCTCTGAGGCCTGTTTCTCCGTCTTTAAAATAGAATGGCACCGAGGCAGGCTCAGGGTGTGCTGGTGAGGATCCAAAGAGGGGAATTTAAATGTCTGGCACACAAGGGCCACACAAGAAACATTAGTTTCTATGATCCTCTACAGTCAATAATCTAATGAAGCCTTCCCCCAAATAGCATCCCCTTTAGAGCAGAATCCTACTCACTTTTCACCATGGGACACCCAAAAGGATGTTAGAGTCTTTTGTTTGGTTTGTGGTAAGTTGACTTTGCACTTTAAAAGGGAAAAAAGGAAACCTGTAGTACCTCAAACAATGAGCCTTTTTAAAGCCTGCATTGGATTCCAATTTCAAAGAATATTCTTATTAACATACTTTCTTATAAATAGAACACTACTCATCAAATATTTATAAGTCGTAGCCTGAGAAGCCAGTGCAGTGCTGGGCCAGCCCGGGACATCTCCCGCGCGCTGTGGGGTGGCGGAGGCAGGGGAGCCGGTGGGTTTGTGGCCTGGTTTGGGGGCTCTGGCATGAGCCTGTCCTGGCCTGGTTCCTCCCGGCCTGGGCCTGTTCTGGAGCCTTTCGGACTCCCACGCAGCCGGCTTTGTAGGCGACTCCCTTTGAAGTCCACGGGAGCTCTTTGAATGGGAAATGTACACAACAGGGTTTGATGCAAGTAAGAGTCAGGCCTGGTGTACATGGGGGAATAGTGGTGCTTCTCACCCCAAATATTAGTCTTTAGCCCAGAAAGCACCGTTTTATTATTAAATAAAAGACTCCCCCAAAGAAACCCCACAATCTACCTCCCAAGCTCCACCGTCCATTCGCTGGGGAAGTGATGAGCCTGCTCATTGCCTGGGCGTTTAATTAAGCAGCAGATGCGGACAACGCAGGCTCTGTTTTCACTTTAAACACGTCAGTAAAACACACATTCTCAATTCCAGGGTAACTTGCTAAATAGAAAGTAAACATTACTATCCTTTGAAATATCACTCGTCGAGTGTGATTATTTTGAAAAATATCTCTATTAGAGATAGTTGTAGATATTTTTGGTTGGAAGTGCAATCGCCGATGGAGCACAAATCTGCAATTTGTAGACAGGTTAAGTAAATTATATCACTCACTGTCTCCCCTCCCCCCACCAGTGGCTTTAAAAGTTAAAGTAATTTGCAAAGAAAATGCTCAATTTGAATTGGTTTGTAATATCTGTTAATGATCTTTTAAAAACCCCACTTATTCACAACTCCGTCCCTGAGGGAACGTGGTTAGCGATCAGAAAAATGTCTGAAGTCTGAGGTGTCATTAGCTAGTATTTCTTTGAAATTAAAAGCCCTAAAAATAAATTATGTAAGGTATACAAGTGCACAGGACAATCACTGTGATGAATGATCTCGGTGTTTTTCATTCCTAAAAATGTGCCAGTTGAAATTCAAGCTGCTAAATGATAGAGCTGATTTTGGAATTACGTCAGTGTAGGCATACCTGCTCTGTTTATTTCACACATATATTGCGACCACCCATATATTTCTGGGTTGTTGGCGGAAAAACAGTTGTGTGAGGAACAATTTTGACGCTATTCATTGTGCTTCCTTTCAGAAACACAAGGTGTTGCCTGAATACAGGCCTACAGGTGTTACCACCCAGAAGTAAAACAAGAGCCCGTCTCAGTGCGGCCCCTGCACCCCCAGGCCAGGTGCCGGGCGGAGGTGCAGACGCTGCGAAGCCCCTCCGATGGGCCAATATCAGGTAACAGAGCTGTGAAACGCTACACCACAGCGAGCCTTCCTTCCTGGTCCCAGCCAGGGTCTGGCCGGGAGGCCGGGAGCCTTTGTAAGACAATAGTGGTCCCTGTAACTGAAGATGCCTGTTTGGCTACTGTAAATACTATAAGCAGCTTCTTTTTTTTTTTTTTTTGAGGGAGGAGTTGGATTTTACTAAACCATTGGCTACAGGTTAATTATACATTTCATAAGACAGCATTTCCTTGTAGCCAGTCTAAATTTATCTTTAATCCTTCTTTATGTAATAAGGCAAGGCCCTTCGTTGTTGTCATTATCTCATACATTGGGCCTTTAACTTTTCGTTTTTTCTCCTCACACATTACTCACCTCTCAGCTAAACTGCAAAGGGGGGCAGTGACATTCATTTTCACCCCAGAGGAGGGCAGCCTCCTAGCGCGGCCGACCTGCCGTCCTGTGTGGTTCGTCCTCTCTTCTGCTCTCCGGGCGACATCCGGGGAGCCAGCTGAGCCCGGGAAACAACCACTGACTGATTTTCATAAGGATCTTCTGTGGTATGTTCTGGGCAAGCCCCTCCATTTACTTCCCGTAAGAAACAGAAACCAGCATTTGAAACTTGTTTTCAAGCGTTACTGGGGCTCCAGGATTGCGAAGAGCAGAAGCCTGGACTTGATGCCTTCCCTAGAGCGAACACATCCTGCAACCACCCGGGCAGGGAGCACTGAGCCAGCACTCCGTGGCTGGGATGGCCTCCCCTTCCGAGAGAACCACTGTCCTGATTTCTGACGCCAGAGCTTCGTGCTGTTTTGGAGCTGCTTATCAATGGAGTCCTAAGGCAGGTGCTCTTTTGTCTGGTTTGAGTCTGTCAACATTGCGCTGGTGAGTTGTACCTATGGGGTTGGGTGTGATGATAGTACGTTTTCCTTCTACGGTGTCAGTAATGTACCACAGCTTACCCATTTCCCCCTGGGTGGGCATTTGGGTTGTTTTCAGTTCTAGGCTGTTTAGACAGTGCAGTGGTCAACCCTCCCGCACGCCTTTGGTGGGCGTGTGCGTGCATTTCTGTTGGGCTCGCTGGCTGCGGGGGAGCTCACCGAGTTGCACTGTGTGAGGGGGCTCAGCTGTAACAGTGGCAAACACCTTTCCAAAGAAGTTGTGTCCATTCCACTCCCACCAGCAGTGGGTGGAAGGCAGGCTGCTCCACGTCCTTGCTGACATCTGGTGTTTTCAGTCTGTTATTTTGGTCTTTCTAGTGGTTTGGAGTTGAATCTCATTGTGGGTTTAATTTGACTTCCAGGTTATTAATAAGTTGAGCATCTTTGCATGTATATTGGCCATTTGGCTATTCTGTGAATGGGCTTTACAAATGTCTTGTTAATTTTTTTATTGTGTTATTCATCTTACTGATTTGTAGGAGATATTTACATAATCCTATATAATAAATGGACCGTCACGCCCTCACACAAGATGCTACCCCCATGTGGTCACAAGATGGCCACTACAAGATGGCCGACAGGGGAGGGCAGTTGTGGATGATCAGGCCAGCAGGGGAAGGCAGTTAGGAGTGACCAGGCCATCATGGGAAGGCAGTTAGGGGTGACTGGGCTAGCAGGGGAGGGCAGTTGGGGGCAACCAGGCCTGCAGGGGAGGGCAGTTGGGGGCAACCAGGCTTGCAGGGGAGGGCAGTTGGGAGGAGCCAGGCCTGCAGGGGAAGGCAGTTGGGGGTGACCAGGCCTGCAGGGGAGGGCAGTTGGGAGGTACCAGGCCTGCAGGGGAAGGCAGTTTGGGGTGACCGGGCCTGCAGGGTAGGGAAGGCAGTTGGGGGTGACCGGGCCTGCAGGGTAGGGAGGGCAGTTGGGGGGGACCAGGCCAGCAGGGGAGGGCAGTTGGGGCCAGCAGGCCAGCAGGGGAGCGGTTAGGGGGCGATCAGGCTGGCAGGCAGAAGCAGGAATGAAATGAGGATTCAAAGAGGGGAATTTAAATGTTTGGCACACAAGGGACACACAAGAAACATTAGTTTCTATGATCCTCTACAGTCAATAATCTAATGAATCTTTCCCCAAAATAGACTCTCCTTTAGAGTAGAAATCCTACTCATTTTGCACCATAGGACACCAAAAAGGATGTTAGAGTTTGAGCCTAAACCGGCAGTCAGACATACCCCGAGGGGTCCCAGATCGGAGAGGGTACAGGCTTGGCTGAGGGACACCCCTCCTGGTGCATGCATTTCATGCACTGGGCCTCTAGTCTGGATATAATCCTTTTTTTAGATGTATTTATTGCAAGTGTCATATACCACCCTGAGCTTGACTTTTCACTCTTTATGGTATCTTTGGATGAACAGAATATTTTTAATTTTAATGTCATCTAATTTTCCAATTTTTCTTTATAGGCAGTGCTTTCTATGTCCTTTTTAAGAGAACTTTGTGGCCATGGAAATATCCTCTTATATTATCTTCTGGAAGCTTTATCATTTCTTCTCTTCCATTAACCTAGATTACTTGTAGGTTACATTGTATTTACTTATAGACTATATCTATAATCCAATGACATTGATTTTGTATATGATGTGAGGTTGGGATCAAGTTTTCCCCCCCCAAGATATCCACTTACCCTATACCATTAACGGAAAAGACTTCCTTTTCCCAGTGTTCTGAAGTGAGACTTTTGTCATAAGTTAAGTACTCACTTATTTGTAGAATGATCATATGACTTTCCTCCCTTATTCTGTTAGTGTGGTGAATTATTCAATAGGTTTTTGAATGCTAAACCAATATTTTTTTTTAATACATATTTTTATAGATTTCAGAGGGGAAGGGAGAGGGAGAGAGAGTCAGAAACATCAATGATGAGAGAGAATCGTTGATCAGCTGCCTCCTGCATACACCCCACTGGGGATTGAGTCTGAAACCCAGGCATATGCCCTTGACCTGGAATCGAACCTGGGACCCTTCAGTCCTCAGGCTGAGGCTCTAACCACTGAGCAAAACCATCTAGGGCATTAACCCAATCTTTAATTTCTGGACTAAACCCAACTTGGGTATGATGTATTATTTACTGAATGTATTACTGAATGTTTTGATAATATTTACAACACATGTATGAATGAAATTTACCTGTAATTTCCCTTTAGTGTAATGTCCCTGTCAGGTGTGTTATGAAGGTTTAGCTGGCTCATAAAATCAGTAGAGATGATCTTCTTTATGTTCCCTTTTTTTAAAAAAAAATATTTTATTGATTTTTTACAAAGAGGAAGGGAGAGAGATAGAGAGTTAGAAACATTGATGAGAGAGAAACATTGATCAGCTGCCTCCTGCACACCTCCTACTGCGGATGTGCCTGCAACCAGGGTACATGCCTTTGACCCGAATCAAACCTGGGACCTTTCAGTCCACAGGCCGACACTCTATCCACTGAGCCAAACTGGTTAGGACTCTTTATATTCTTTAAAAGCAAAAACATAAATGAGTCTAATGTAAATATGGTAATTAAAAAAATATATAGCTTGTTTTAAGTATATTAGTCAGGGTTCTCCAGAGAACAGAACCAATAGGATAGATATAGATATGAGGAGACTTATTACAGTAGTTGGTTAGCACAATTACAGAGGCGGGAGTCCCATGATATGCTGTCTGCAGGCTGGAGAACTAGGGACGCTGGTGGTGTGAGTGTGAGTCTGAAGGCCTGAGGATAGCGGGCTGGGGGTGGGGGGTGATCAGACTGTACGGTGGGGGAGATAGAATAAGTCCTGGTTGGATTCTGAGGGCCCAAGAACCAGAAGATTTGATGTTCAAGGGCAGGAGAAAATGAATATCCCGCTTGAGCAAAGAGAGAAATGCACACTTTCTCAGCCTGTCTGATCTGTCCCGGCCTTCACCGGATGTCATGATGCCCAGCACGTTGGGGCGGCCATCTTCTTCACTCAGTCCACCAGCTTACCTGCCAATCTCCTCCAGAGCACCTCCCACACACCAGGAATAACGCTTACCAGCTACCCGGGCATCACCGAGCCCAGTCAAGTTGACAGAAAATTAACCCTCACAGTCAGTATTCACCATATTTCTTCCGTTCCAAGCTTCTGTTTATTTTAACTTAGACTTATGGCAGGAGACTGTTTCTGTGTGAGTTTTGCAGGGGAAAGTCAGTACAAGTTGGACTCTCTTCTAGGAGTTTTCACATGGCATGCAGCAGTCTGCTTGTGGGCCCCAGCTGAGATTTTTGCTGCATGTCAATCCGGAAACCCATGATCAAGGCCCACCGGGGTTTAAGGAGAACCTGGAAGTGGGGGAGCTTTGTGGACATATGACAAGCGTTCAGTTAAAACACTTCCTCCCCACTGAGAATCTCCAAAGACAATTTAATTTTCTACTTTTGACCAATTCATTCACTGTTCCACAGAGGTTTATAAAAATCTCCTTCAACACTGTAATCTCATACCTCACCCCATCTCTCCATTCCTACTTCACCTCTTGCCTGGGCTGTGGCATGTGTGGGACACCGAGTCTCCATTTCTTCCTCTTCTCAGCATTCCAAGTACTCAAGATGGAAACCTGCCCCTTAGTCCCTGTGGAAAACTGTTTGGTGGCTCTGCATTGCTTTACAAGATGCAGCCACGGATCATGGATGTGGTGCTCAAGTTCTTGGCCATCTGGCTCCTGCTTCCCACTCCAGCCTGTTCTCTGCCCTGCTCCAACCTTCAGCTTCACTACCCAGCAGCTCCCTCTGCTCGCAGTTCCCGTATCACCTGGGACGGTTGGTGTCCCAGCTTTTGCGTATGCTGCTCTTTCTCCCCGGAACAGACTGCCCATGTCTTCCTCCTGGATAATCCATGCTTTAACGATCAGCTCTGGCCAGATCCCTGGGCTGCGTGGTCTCCTTTCTGCCCGTGCCTCTGTCTCTGTGATCAGACTGTGAACTCCTTGCAGGGAAGGTCTAGGCTGTAGTCTAGAGTGTCCATAGAGTGTCCATAACTTGCTGTGTGCTGGTGGACAACAGGTGCTAAAAGACACTTACAAATTCAAACAGAAGGCACAACGCCGACTAGTTGACTAGTTTGAATTTCACTCCATCTCTTTTTGAAAGCTTGAGATGACATAAAATGGCCAAAATGTCACGCATGACCAGAGTGAGGCAGGCAGGCAAAGGCTATGGACAGTCGGCAGATACAATCTCTTCCTATGTGACTAAACCCAGTTCAGGTGATTTAAAGTCTCTATGGTGGAATCTGCTTTTTGTAGAATAGATGAGTAGCAAGCCTTTTCTACAAAGATGGATTCTTTCAGAGAAATACATCTGAACAATTTACTCTAAAATTTAAATGAAAAAATAATCCTATTTAAAAGGCAAGTTGACTGATATCCTTCTTTTCTGTGATTATAAAAGAGTTTACACAGAAGCTCTGTAAGAAATTGTGTGAGAGATTCAGGAGGATCATTAAAGTCTCTCCTAGACATTCACTTTCACATGGTAAAATTGGCTATACTGTCAGAATGGTATCACATAAAAATGGAGTTTCTGGGCTCTTACATATGAATGGTTTTAGTTGCACAGTGGTGCCATTCATTTTATTTGGACCATTTATTGCAAGTACATTCTAAATTTGGCCTTAATTATTTTTCCTTTCACAAAAATATTTTGTGGGATCTTTTTGAGCCCTGGCTACTTCCTTCTTGCCCCTTAAAACAGAATCCAGGAGCATTATTTTTGTTCTCTTCTAATTAAAATAATTGCTTAGTTTCTTTTAACTAGATTCATGCAGTTATTAGCCTAATGCATGGATGGGTGCCATGGGTGCTTGAGGAACAAAGTGAAAAGTGGTCGTGTAGCTGTACACGCAGAAGGTCCCGGGTGCCAAGCACATTGTCTCCTTTGAGCCGGCGTTTCGGGAAGGCCTTCAGTGGCGCTGGCCCTCAGGCCCCATTAGAAAACTATTGAGTGAAAGAAGAGTCCTATTCTCTTTATTAGGTTTGCAGAAAACTCGGTGCGATCAGAAGAGGGCCCTTGCTAGCTGGGTATGGCACAAAGACCTGGGGTCCAGCTCAATCTCTGCCCTGATTTGTCTTTCAGAAGAGTTGCAGTTGAGGGGAAACGCTCCAGGTTCCCTCTGCTGGGGGGGGGGGGGGCGGGGGCGGAGTGTCTTAATCAGACGACGGTGGAGGAAGAGGGTAACCATGCCTGGGTAGATGTGTTAATGAAGAGTTGTTGGGACCCTGCCTCTAAAAGGAAGTGTTAAAATAATGTTTTTGATTTCAAGACTTTTCTCAGAGTTGTTGCAGCCCAAGGGTTTGGCAAACAAAGGCCCACAGGCTAAATCTAACCTGCTGCCGGCTTTTGTAAATAAAGATTTACTGGAACGCAGCTGCCCCATTTGTTTGTGTATTGTCTACTTGGGCATTTGTGCAGTAGTGACAGAGACCCCGTGGCCTGCAGAGCCTACAAGGTTTCCTCTCTGGCACTGTACAGAAAATGCTTGCTGACTCCCGATGTGGTCCCCAGTTCAGAGTGTGCTAAGTGCCTGGGCCATGCTGAGCATCTAGTTGCAGGGATTTTTACAGTGGCCCTCATTTGATGAGGGCCTTGGTAATGTGCAGGTGCACAGATAGCAGGAAGTGAGAAGGGTTGGAAGTATGTAAGCAGGATTTGAGGCAAGAAGTCATGGTTTGAGAAAAGGTTCTGCTGTTATGGTCTCAGTGGCAAGTAATTGATCAAGGCTGGGCTCTTGCTTTGTCTGTTTCCTGGAGGAGAAGTTGTGGACACGCCTGGAACTTCTCACCTGAAGTGCATCCTTATTAACTATTAACTATTCAAAGTCAACATTGTGAACCTCTGCTTCCAGACTAAAAGATGGGCACCCTTTGCCACTGGTTAGTTGGTTGGTGGTTGGGAAGGTCAAGTGAGACAATGTAAGCTCAAGTATTTTCTAAACCATAAGGTGCTACATTTGTGGTATAGAGAATATCTAGAAAACATTAGAACAAGTTCTACTTGACATGTGAAAAAAGAGACTCAGATAGCCTATCCAAGATTAAATAGTAAGTCAACGTAAGATTGAAAGCTAGGTCTCCTGGTTTTAGTGACTGCTCTTCCAGTATGCTACATGCTTCTCTGCATC
This sequence comes from Eptesicus fuscus, assembly GCF_027574615.1. Classification (NCBI taxonomy): domain Eukaryota; kingdom Metazoa; phylum Chordata; class Mammalia; order Chiroptera; family Vespertilionidae; genus Eptesicus; species Eptesicus fuscus. Next base: position 63,952,929 of record NC_072488.1, read on the forward strand.
ATGCTTCTTCCCATGGTTTCAGAAATGCTCAGCTCTTTAGTTCATTCAACCATCCATTCATTCACTCACCATTCAACATTACTTAAGAGCCTGCTATGAACTGGAAAAAGAGCTGAATTCTGATAACTATGTAAAGACAAGTTGGAAGGCTCTTAGAACAATTTCGTTTTTGAAGCCCTCTGGCTGGAATCATCTAGAAATATATAGATTTTCCTCTTGATTTCTCCCATGCTGCTCAAGGAGTTGGCCATTATTTATGAAACGAAGCAAGAGAGAGTAGGTGGGATGGGAAGGGGAGAGAAATCCTGCCACTCAACAAAATGTTGCTTGACATGCTGTTTTAGGTAGCGTGTTTTGTGTGTATGTGTGTGTGTGTGTGTGTGTGTGTGTGTGTGTGTGTGTGCACCCATCTGTATGTGTACATATCATGAAAGTAAAGAGAAGGAGAGACACTGGAATGTTGATAGCAGATTGTACCAACAATTAATCAAGGTTTGGGAAATTTGAAAGTTAAGATTTTTATGCATAGAGTCCAAGGGAATTCTTTCAGAAAAAAATTTCAGATAGGAATTACCCAATTAAATGACAAATCTTAAAGAAGCCTGATGTGAACTTGCTTCACCATATTGTTCATTACAGTCTCTGTTTAGGCCATATTTGTTCAGTGAGTTTTCTTGAATACTGCATTTGCCTTCTCATGGTAGGAGAGCTGAAACTCTTCAGTTTTTCACTGTTTTTGGTACTTTCCCTTTTAACAGTGAGGTTTGCCAGTATTTTCTTATATTCAATGTCATTGGCCGCTGGTTCTCTTCAGGTTTATCTGGGAATCTAAAGGTCGTGTGATTTTCTGAGACAGAGGTGCCAGTGAAGTTGCCCCATAAAAAAACAACCTTCCAGAATCTTCAATTTTACAATTGTCACCTGCAAAGACCTCTGAGAGGCTACAGTAGAAAATCTTGCTTTATTCTCCTCTTTCCCCCACCTCAGTTGGGCACAGTCATCTGGGTGGTGTCATCTGAACCTGCAATTTATCCACAAAGCTGTGCTACTTCTCAGATATGCCGGGTCCAGGACACTACTGTTTTAAGAAATGTAATTTTTTCAGCTCACAGGAAGTATATGCATGGCAGGACTTAGTGTGGTGCAGGTAACTTTTCATCTGTAAGAAATTTGTGAGCATTAACTCATTTATTTAACTTTTCTCTAATAGAGTGAATATTCTTCCAATTACTGTGGGAAAACCCCCTTCTTTTACTAATTCCAATCTTTAGCAGGTATTCTACTGGAAAAGTGTCACCATGCTGCAAATGTTTTGTAGAAGGGAAATAAAATTTTCAACCTGGTGTAAAATTCCACTGAAATAGTGAAATAGATGACCTCCGTTGCCTCAGTGTATATTTTTAAGTGACTCAGCAATGCTCTGAACACTGTAGGAACTGCTATTGTAACACTGCTACTATCTACCGTGACTGTGTGCAATGTTCTTAATAAGTTTACATATATTACATGGGGTTCTCCAGGAAGGAGAGCTTGAGGGAAACTTCATGGCTGTCTCTTCAGCGGAGAGTTCACGCCAAGAGTGGGGGAGTTGGAGGAAGGGGAGTGAGGCAGAGGTAACAGGAGCAAGACAAGGCTGTGTGACGGTGTGATCCCAACTTGGCAGGAGGTGGAACAGCTCGCCCAATCCTCTGGACTGACTATTGGCCTGCGAAGAAATGTCTGCATCCTAGTTCCTCCAACCTGTGACCATTCCCTTATATGCCAAAGTCTTTGCAGATGTGATTAGGGTTTTGAGATGCAGTGATTAGTTTGGATTATCTGTGTTGGTCCTAAACCCCATTTCAGAGAGGAAGGGAGAGGGAGAGAGATAGAAACATCAATGATGAGAGAGCATCATTGATCAGCTGCCTCCTGAACGTCTCACACTGGGGATCGAGCCCACAACCCAGGCATGTGCCCTGACCTGGAATTGAACCGTGACCTCCTAGTTCATAGGTCGACGCTCAACTGCTGAGACACATGGCCGGGCACAAGTGTCTTTATAAGAGGCAGAGGCAGTGGTTGGAGAGGTGTAGTCACAAGCCCAGGAAGGTCAGCAGTCACCAGGAGCTGCAGGAGCTGAGGAAGGGCCCCCAGAGCTCCGGGGGAGCACCCCCCCCCCCGCCCCGCACCTTGCTGAGGGCCTGCAGTACTGATTGTGGACTCTGGACTCCAGAGCTGTGGACAACGCATTTCTGTGTTTAAGCCCCCACATTTGTGGCAATTTGTTACACAAGAAACTACACAGAGACCATCCTCTCAGCATGACCTATTCGGTCTCAGGATAGACTGACTGGGGAGGGAGAGGAAGGAAGGGAAAAGAATTCATTTGCCAGTTCCAACCTGGGATTATCCTGTGGATTTCCTGATGGGATATGGACACCCTTCCCTTCCCCTCTAACCGCCACTGCGTGTGGTTGGCCCTGAGTGTTGCTGGACACGGGAACAGGCTGCATTGGCTGTGCCCTATGAAGTCTGTTGTGCAGACACTGAGGTGAAACAAGGAGGTGACAGTCCTGAGCAGTGTGGCCAAGCCCCCCCTGAGAGGTGGCATGTGAGGGGGTCTGAAACCATGGTCCCCTTGGTCCTCCTCACAACCCAGCGAGGCAGGGACGATGGGATTGCCTCAGCCAGCGCCCACCCCGTTTGGGACACTGAGCTTCAGGCTCAGTGTGGCCCAGGGTGTGCGTCTCTCAGAGGCAAGAGCTGGCACGTCTGCCGTCACGGGGACCATGCTTCCTGCACATGAAATCAGGCTCATGCTTACACATGAACGCTCTCTCCAAATATCCGAAGACAGTCTTTATCCTTTCTTCCCCATCAGGCCAGGCGCTCCCCGTTTCCTCAACATTAGCCTTGTGAGGCGTTTGTCCTTGTGACTGGTGTGTCCCACCCGCTCGGGGGACACAAAGCTGCATCGATCCCCAGGCCCGGTCTGCTCAAGCCCGCGGCAGCCTGGCCTCCTTGGCTGTTATAGCATTATGTAGCCAGAGGGTATTTTTATTTAATTTAAAGTTTTGGTGAGTGCATCATTTTTAGTTGTACTACACACAAGGCTGATGAAAGTGCCCTCTCCTTACCCTGGGGTACAGGGGAGTGTATGTTAATACTCAAGGTGCCCTAAGAGCCCCCAAATAATTCATCGGTTTGCAAGTGGTGTTACCACATGGCAGAGATTAGAACACCAACCCACATCATGGCACACAGATTTCCAATTTTATTCATAATTGAGGTCAGCTGGTGAATCCTACAGGGTAGTACCCATCAGCCATGCCAACTGAGATGGGCTCTTAGCCGTCCTGCCCTACCTCTGCCCTCCTTCCACAAACGGCCATCAACCTGCCAACCCACAACCAAACCCGGTTCTTCGGCTGGAGACGTCCCGGCAGGCCCTCCCTCTGCTGTCTCTCGGCAGCACGGGTTTGGGTTCTGTCTCTGGTCCAATCCAGGCCTCCAGGAACTTCTGCAAGAAGAAGGGCCATTGCCGTGGACTGAACGGGCCAGTGTGCACGGCCACCGGGCATCCATGTGTCTCCTCATCACAGCAACTCCGCAAGGTAGATAGTAGTGTTCAGATAAAGAACTGTTTTACAGGGAAGAAATGAAGGGTCGGTTCAAAGTCACTTTCCCAAGGTCGCTGTGAGGCAGACCCGAGGTTCTGACTCCGGCAGCTGACTTCCTGCTCCACCTGGTGGCAGACAGACTGCTTTTGAAGCTAAGAGAGGGCGGGGCCCGGGACCTTTACAGAAGGGCCGATGGAGCAGTGGCTCAGCTCTGTAGGTTCTCCCTGGGTGACGGGGTCTCCTAGTATCACGCATTCGGGCCCAGCCTCCACAGTTCACACACATGGGCGCGCTTTTGTTTGCTTGTTTCTTTGAGCCATCTGGTCACTGCGTGCCCTCTGGGTGTCCTGGGCCATGTGTAGGCCTTGTGTAGGCTGTGCAGCCTGTGAGTAGGGGTATGAACGGAAGCCTTCAGCGCCTGCTTTGTTGAATCTGGTTTATGTGGAGGAACCAATAGCATTTGAACTTCTCTGGGCTCTCTACCCAGACCCATATGTTCTTGAATCTGGGTGGTAAGTATTTTATGAAACATTATGCAACATTTTACATTTAGCTTCCCTTTTCACCTTTACCTCATTCAAGCACCAGCCAGGGCCTACTTTGGGAGAAGGAAATGGCCGTGAAAAATGAGCCTTTCCCAGCTGTGAAAGATTTCCTAAGCTGACACCCTCAACCCCCTCCTTACCCCTCTTCTAACTGCAGTGGGGGCTCGAAAACTACAGCTCACTTTCCAGACCACCCGCCGCATTGGAGCGGGCCGACGTCCCCAGCACTGACCGGGGTCTGCTGTAGCCACTTTCATTTCCGGCTTCTTCTTGCCCAGATGTGGGGACAGCTGTCCTGCTGAGCGGTGGCCTGGCTGGAGAGAGGAAGAGCCTGGGTCTAGGACTGCATGTCTGAGCCATGCCAGACTTTCTGATGTGTCCCATGATAAACCTGTGTTTGGTCAAGCCTCCGCTGCTGGGTTCCTGGGATGGCTGTCCACGTGTAGGCCTCACCCAGGATCTTGCTTTGATTTGCTGCAGCTTTGGATCTTAGGGGGACAGAGAGGCCCGAGGGCCCAGCGAAAGAATTGAGAAAACGAGTCTGTGGGGCCATTTTACAGTCATGATGGCACGTGTGGAGGGAGAGCCGTCCTGGTTCTCTGGATGCTGGGTGGGAGCCAGGGGCGAGGCAAGAGTGTGCCCAGGGCAAACTGATGTCTGGGAGCCAGGTGGGGGGACTGAGTAACATCTCAGAACTTGACGGGTAGACACGTGACATCAAACACAAGTCTTAGAACTAAAGATCCCACAACTTGGTCGTGACTTAGGGGAAGGTGAGACCCCAAGACTGAGTTTCTGCCACCCTTGAAGAATGCTTTTAAATAGGAATTAAAATGACTTATAAAAATGTTTATTTTTAATCTACCTGAGTTGTGGACCAAGAATTGTATTAGGATGGTTAGAACACAGAGAAGCAGTCTTTGAAAGACTTAAGGGCTGAGTTGCATGGGGGAAGCCCTTTGGCGGTCCTGTCCATCCACTCAGGCGGGGCCTGCACTGGACAAGGTCACAGGGCGGTGGGGGGGGGTGGTGGCACTGACAGTGGCCAGTTTCCACGATCTCAAAGCTGTCCTCTGTGACTGACCCCTGTTCTCACAATCTGTGAAGTGCGTCTCAGTCCCAGGGCTGGTCTCCCGCCCCCTGGGGGTGGATTCGGGATGAAGATCTGGGGACGGTGGGCAGGGAGGGTGTTGTCTCTCTGTGCTCCCGGGGAGGCTGCTGAACAGCGCTGAGGTGGCGGGGGTCTGAGCCAACCAGTTTTATGTTGGAGATGATGATAATTACGCCAGATCATTTCCTGCCTTTGGTAAAGCCACCGCTTTTCTGACTTTCTACTCAGTTAAATTCAGTCCCCGAGCAGCAGGTACTGGTCTCAGAGTGGGCTGCCTGCTTTGCTGCCCCTCCAGCACCTAATAGCCATGCGACCTTGGGCACGTCGCTTCACGTAGGTCTGCATTGCCTGGGGGAGGAGCCGCTGTGGAGGGCACAGGCCTCGGGACAGGCTGGCCTGGCACCCATCAGGGATCAGTGACCGGCGATCAGTGTGGGCATGAGCTACCCCCCCCACACACACACACACCACGGCCTGGAGACCAGCCTACTGTTCCCAGCAGCCTGCGGGCAGGTCTCTATGGAGGAGCTACAGCACCAGACACAGATCTGACACTTGCCTCCACCAAGAGCAGGGAGCAGCCCCTTCCATAGCTCTGCCCGCCGTGCTGGCCTGCCTCCCTGCGTCTTGTTTGAGAGGAGGACGCTTGTGTGTCCTTGAAATCTCATCACTGACCCCTACACGGGGCCCTCTGCTCACCCGGCAGGGCCTTCCGCATGTGGCTGAATTGTATTGAGGGTTAAACTCCCCATCAGAAAGTCAATAGAGTTGGAATAAACCTTTACAAATAAAACTCCTAATTGAATCATTTGTAGTTACACTTTATTTCCTTGGCTCACTTCTAACAGTTTACCTACTGATGACAATGGTTATCCTTCTCCTCCTCGTGGTCCTCACAGTAGGGGACCCCCCTCCCGCCCAGGGACGGCGGGTTTCCCTCTATTGCACAGAAGACTGTTCCCCGCGCTCCTTCCCTTCATTCATGTGCCGAGACCACACTTCCAGGGGACAGAGACGGTCTGTGGACATACCTGATTAAACTACCTGCTGTTTTAAACCCATTTTCACAGAGACTTTTCCTGCGATAGACATTTAATGGCACAACACATTACACATTATATGGGTGTCAGTGGTTTCCACTGTGCTGTTGCATTTGTGTAGTGTGTGTGTGTGCGCACGCGCGCGCGTGCGTGTGTGCATGCTAACCCAGTGATCCCTTGTGAGGATCAGTGTGTCTTCAACAATGTGAAACAATTGCAGCTTCAAAAAAAAAGGCTGGGCATGCATTTTACTGAGCAGTTAAGCAAATCACACGCACAGTTGTGTAAAACACCAAATATACAAATTACATTAAAATGAAAAAGTACAAGAAAACAGTATTAACCAAAGGCTCTCTCCCTGAGTGACAGGCTCTCCAGGTTGTGGGCGGCTCAGCAGGTCTCTCCCAGGGCATTTTTCTAATGCTTTTGCGTCAGCAGCGCCTGGGGAACAGGCCTGATGCAGACACGCCAGTCCTCGCCCACCACTGTCGGCAGAGCCTCCATTAATCTGTGAGCGCTTTGCCCCCACTTTACCTAAAGAATAATGCCTTCCCCAGAATTTCACAAAAATCAATGGTGGAGTTAATTGAAATCTGGATCCCTTAACGTTTTCTCTTTATTAAGTGATTGCTTGGTTTCTGAAAAGTGGGGTTTGACTCAAAGGACGGCTTTAACAGAGGGTGAGTGGCTTGGTAAGAGAGAGAAAGTAGAGGTAGGTAATTTCCCAGATAACTGAGAGATGTTGTTGACATTTAGGATTTATTTCCTTTGAAGCCCTACATTGGGGCTAAGGCATGAGAGGAATGACCGGGCGTTTCCAAGGCCCGGCCCCTGCTCTGTGTCCCAGGAAAGGGTGGGGCATGCCTTTCCTCCCGGGCCAGAGAGCAAGAGGGACAGGGGCGTGGGGGAGGCCTCCTGACCGCTGGGCGGTGGCCGGTGTCTTTATTTTAATGCCTCCCCGTTTCTGACGATCAAGGTATTCATATCCTAGGACCTTGGGCCTGTCATCGGCTTCGTAGCAGCAATACTTTTATATTCAAGCAGTTTATATCCTGCACAGTAAACTCGACGTCACCGGATTCTCACAGCAGCTGGCTGGGACAAATGCGACTGACATCTTCATCTCTACTTTGTAGAAGAAGAAACTGAGGCTCGAGTGGTTTGGAACTTTCCCAGGACGTCCCAACCAGGATGGTATGGGGTGCGTCCAGGTTCCGGCTTTAGGGGAAGAGAGAGTGGGTCAAGGGCTAGGCACTTCATTGATGGAGCTCCCGATGGCGGGCTGGACCGGCTCACCCCCAGCCAGGGGGGCCCCCGCACGGCACCCCTCAGCACCCTCGGCGGTGCCCCCCCACCCCCGGGCGCTGCAATTCCGAATGCTGGTCCGACTCTCATAGCCGGAGCTTCCCAGCCTCTGAGACCACGGACTCCAAAGGCATCTGGTCACGCTTTGCGAGGGAGGAAACGTAGCCGCTGGCTCCCCAGCCCTGCAGTCAGGGGCCTGATTATCCTCCTCCCGATCTAGCTTCCACGGCTCCAAGTGGGATCCGTTTTCTAATTAGTTAATGTCATTACCTGTCATCAAATCCAGACCATGTTGGTTTCCAAAACCTGCCGTGGCCAAGAAACCCACCGCTGACATCTTTCCACGCTTAGCAGAGTTTCTTTGCTAAGCCTGGCCACTCTCCCCTCATTCCTAGACCACAGGTCTGAAAATTAGGAGAAAGATGTATTTCTTGTATTTTTAAAGCCAATTTAAAATTCTTCGGTCTGCTTTCTAAAATCTTTATTCACTCCCAGCAAAGCATAAATGTAATTTTTTCCAACGAATCTCACACCCACCATACTCTCCTTATGACGTTGTTATGTTTTGTTTGGGGCAGAATGGCCAAAACAGGACCCGGCTTACCTTCGCAGACAGCGCTACGGACTGTTCTCACCGCCTATCTGCTGTCTCCTTAGTTAAGTACTGGGCAAGTGGTTCTCTTCTTTCTCCTCTCCCGCCTTTGCACAGATACGCTCCGAGTGCCCGTGGCCAGCAGGTGCTGCGGCCCAGCGGGGACCAGGCCGGCCGACGCCCGCTCCTCCTCTGGCTTCTGTTCTAGGGGGCGGGTGGCCAGTGGGCAGAGCGTGGAGGGGTCAAGTGTACAGCGTGTGGGCTGCATTTGCCCGGGACCGCTCTCCTCTTGCACCTGCTGTGTGCGGCCCCGGGGAGGAAGTCAGTGTAGGTGGCATCAATGTCTCCTTTGCCCTGGGGGTCTGGCTGGGTGGGAGCCAGAAACTGAGGCGCGGGACAGTGCGCTCAGGGTGCCGATGCTCCGGTCCCTCCTGGGGGCCCGAGGGGGACACAGCTGCTTTTCTGTCCGTGGGAATCACCCTTCGCTGCGCCGCTTCAAGCCAGGCTGGTGGCGCTCACCACGGTTTTGGTTCCTTCACGCTGACGACACCTCTGCAAACAGAGCCCAGGCCCTGCAGAGCCTCCCCAGTTCCCACGCGAACGGCCATCTGTTTCTCACCGGGACCCAGGCTGGAGGCAACGCATGGCGGAAATGCGCTGCGTCCAGGCCCCGTGGTCACCACACTGCTGTCACCTGCCGGCTTTGGAACAAGTGCCAGCAGGCTTCAGGCTGCATCGCTCCCTGAGACTCGGGCACTTCTCGCCAAGCCACGCAGCTCATTACCATGGCCCGTCAGAGAGCAGCGCCCCGCCTCGCAGGCTCTCTGAAGGCAGCAACTGTGCTCTGTGATGACTCGCTAGCCCTCAGCACCCAATGCAGTGCGTGTGCGTGTGTGCGTGTGTGTGTGCGTGTGTGTGTGTGTGTGTGAGCGACAAAGATCTGCTCCTTCATAGACCAGTTCAGCAAGCTGCCAACAGCCTCAGGAAGGTGCCCTGGCCCCCCAGTGTGGTCCCCGAGATGCTCCCTACCCAGCCCTTGCTCTGTGCTCAGACCCCCGTGAGAAAGTCCCGCTCAGGAATCATCTCGAAGCTTTCTCTGGTTTCATGTGTTTGAAGAAGGGGGTCTTAATTGTTTTCTAAAGGATATAATATCAATTGAAAAATTTTTCTTAGTTATGAAAAAAAGGCATGTTGACATAGGGAACATGAAATCCAGAAGTTAAAATATCCACCTAACTCTCCTACCTTAGCCTGCGGACACGGGGGCGCACCCAGGGAGCTTCATCTGGGGGAGCGCGCCTGCGCGTCGCCAGGCCCCGCCGTCCACTGGCTGCCTGTGTGCACCTCGCCCCCGCCCACCTGCCCCTAGGCCGCGCCGAGCCTTCCTCGCCGGCCCGCAGCTCATTGCTGAGGTGGCGAGTGGACCTGGCTCCGTGCGCCGCAGCTCCTCCTCATGGTCTGGAGTGCGCCCACAGGCTTATCACTTCCTCTGGGAGCCCCGACGGCGCCCTCGGGCCAGGAGGCTGACTCCGTGGCCCCTAGAGATGTCAGGGTGCGTCAGGCCACGCGAGGGTTTCCTGTACAAAAAGCCCTTGAAATGCCAAGTCCCCCAGTCCCCTTGCTGACAGGAAAGGGCAGTGTCCCAGCTTCGTCACCTGATGGCGCTTGCTAGGTGGCTCTCCTCCAACCAGCACGGAGGCGGATGCGGATTTCAGCCACACCCGGGGCTGTGGGACAGGAGCCACGCGTGGACGGCATTCCTGGGACAGGTTTTACCTGCAATAGAGGAACCAAGCATAATACTCTTCACTTGGTAATGCGCTCAGGAGGCCTTCACTCTAAGTTTGAGTCAAGCCTCGGTTTCCAGCAGCCTGTCAGAAAAAGAAAACAGTCCGGCCGGAAGGTATCCCCAGGAAACCAGCCGGGAAGAGCGGGCGCAGCATGAACGAGCTATTTAGCTTTTCTTGGAAAATGGCATGATTCTCGGCGGACCGGGAGGCCACGCATTCCCCAGATTTTTGTCAGGCGCATGTGCCAGCCCACAGAGTGCTGGCACCCCACACGGAGAGTCTGGATTGGTTTCAGCTTCAGTCATTCAGGTGTTTGTGGCATAGAATAAACACCACCCAGAAGGCAGCATCCTGAGTTACCAGAAGTTCCCATGTGTAATGTAATTTTAGGCAGCATTTTCAGCTTCCTCTGCACAGGGACAGTAAGTTAGTCATTCCGTCCACATAACAGTTTTTTTTTTTTTTTTTACTATTTAAAAAAAATTCCGAGTCAATCAATGTTCGGGACTAATCTGCTCAATTTATTTTCCAGGGTCCTGACCTCCACCCGATAGCTCATTGTCATCCCGTGGAGTGGATGCCCCGCCGCCCCCGGAGTTGGATGTCACGCGCTGCGCAGCGCGGTATGGACCACTTCCGGGAGCTCGCAGCCGGGCCGGGGCGCCTGGACAGGTGCTCCGGAAGCAGTCCCTGCAGCTGCTAACCCGGGATTGCGTTGAGGACACCGAAGAGGCCTGCCTGTCTGCCTCCTCACTTCAGGTTAGAGCAGCGGGTACTCTGCTCAGCTGCCTTCTGCACGTCCTTCGTGCACAGCGAGTGAAGAACGGAAGGGGAAAATTTAGATGCAAAAACAAAAATGCATTTGGATGTTTCTGGGCTCCAGATCCAGCAAGGAAGGAAAGGGTTGGGCTGGTGGTGTTGGTGCCCAGGTGGGGCGCTGCCTGCCCCCGAGGCCCTGCTGCCCCCTCCGGCGCCCACAGGCTGCAGGGCCGTGGGGATCCTGGGCCAGAGGTCTTCGTCTCCCCATCAGAGATGGAGTCTGCACAAGGCTCCGCACCCAGGCAGGCCCAGGAAATGTCCTCCTAAGAGAGACGTCCAGAAACGTGCGGTGGACCGCCAGCTTCCCCGAAGCCACGTTCACTTTCTCCTTCGACAGGAAGCCAACTAGCTAGAGACTCCACTTCAGGACGGAGACTAAGTTACTGCCTCCGAAATGGGAGTAGCAGTCATACGTGCAACTTCTACTTCCTGTTTTAGCTGGAAATCGCTCTTCCTAGACCTCCTGTGGTCTGGGACCTGGATGTGCTGGTGACGTCATTAAACCGGGCAGTGGAGCAGGCGAGCAGCCCTGGAGGCAGGTCTGGCCTCTTCTCGGAGAAACAGGCGGCCCGCAGCCGGGCCAGCTCCAGAGCGTTCCGAGAAGGAGAGGGCAGGCCAGCCTTGTGAGCCACTGCATTGTGGGATCTGTTTGATGGAAGAGCCGAGATGTTTACCTTGAAAAATAGCGACCATGTGTGGGCGGGGAAGCCAGTAGCTCGCCTTCCTTCACTCTCCCCCCGCACGTGCTTACTGAGCACCAGCTCTGTCTGAGCACCATGCAGGCTGCTGGCATGGGAAGCAGCAGAGCCCCGGCCTGTCCTCCGGAGGCCGGCAGCCTGGTAGGGCAGGCAGGCAAAAACAAGCGGGCAGGCTCATCGAAACCCCCACAGACCTGCTTTCTGGAGAAAGAACTGGGCAAAGGTAACAATTTCTCTCCACAGGCTACAGTAGTCCTGGCAGGGGGAGGCTGGGAAAAGGTACAAAAAAATCACAGCAGAATTTCTTTAATCGCATGGTATTTGAATTCCATGCAAAATAGTAAGTCTCAGTAGTTTTAAGAGTTCGGGAGAGGGTCCTAGGCGTGACGCTGTCCACTTCCGTGCGCTGGAACGCTGGGTAGGAGGTGAGTGGTGCTGTCACCCAGGCAACACGTGGGGTGTGGGTGCTGGGTGAGCTGTTGAAAGGGGTCTCCCCGAGCCCCAGCGCACCGCGGTTCTGTGGGCTGTGGGCCGTGTGGCCTTGGGAATTTCTACCTCTGGTTTAGAGATAGCAAAGCAGGAAATGGAACTATTTTAACTCATAAAACTTCCCAGACCATTAAAGCTACCTATTTTCTGAGGCAAGTGAGGTCCATATTTAAGAACCGCAGTTTCCTTCCATATTAATTTTTCTAAGTGAGATTTTGGATCTTAACAAAGCAATATCCTAACTCCTTTTGAAATAACTATTAACAAGCAAGTTGTTTCTGGAAGGAACGATACGGTTCTCGGACTGCAGATGTCGATGCAGTGATGGCTGGGTTTTCTTTCTAAGGGTCCCTTTCCCCTCAGCCTGAGTGAGTGTAATGACATGTCACACTGTGAAAGCTTAAGGGTACAGTGTGTGGACTCGATACACATATATTGCACATTTCTGAGGATTTTAACGCTGTTCGTAGGAGTAGGAAATTTTATTTCTCCCTCTACTTTTTTGACAGAGAAGAAGCGATGGCGGGTTTGAAACAGTCCACGATGAGGATATTGTTAGACTCCGCTTTGTTGGGTTGGTTCTCTGCGTATCTGAGAAATCTAACAAGGACCCGAGTTTCAGCTTTTGCACATCAGGAAATGGTTAGTGTGCCCCAGTCTCGCCTTACAGACCTGCCGAGGACGGAAACCTTCCTTTCTCTCCCCTTCCCCCCGCCCCTCCCCCCATCCATCTCTCACCCCAAAGGGTCTCTCTCGCCCAGAGGGTTCCCTGGGAGTCCGGGTATGCTTGGCTGCCCCTGGAGAATGGCCGCCCATCAGCGCAGCTGCTCCGGTCGCCGGTCGCCAGGCTCTCCTGGGGCGGGAGGAGGCAAGAGGGAAGTGTGGGGTCAGCCATGGCTGGGTTTCCTGTGCAGGGGCTCCTTGTGTGTGCTTTCTTCCTCTGCTCCACAAGGACCTGGAAGGGGCCCGGGCCGGCCCATCAAAGGGACTGGCCTAGAGCCAAAGCTTGACTTCTCCCCGTGCGGCTCGGGCCAGGAACTGCCGGTTCTCAGGGCTCCATTTCTGTCTGCTGAAACCGATAGGGAAGGTTAATGAGATTAACGTGGCCAAGCACTGCAGGCTTCTGAGGAGGAGAAGCCAGGGATGAGCTGGCCGCTGCGGAAATTCTGGCCAGGCCACGGCAGCTGGGAAACGCCATTGTTTTCAGTAAACCATTCGGAATGGCACTCAGGGCGATCTCACCAGTGCTGCCCCTTAAGCGCTGCTGAGGCCACGAACGAATGAATGGATGTCCTATTTAATTTGCTTCCGATTTTTCACCAGCTTGGTCCAGTACTTGCTGCCTTTCCAAATACATAGTGGTTAATGTTTCCTGGGGTAGGTCTTTTCAGTTGGAAAAAAAGTCTAGTTTATGATAAAATGTGGTAAAGTAAAGAAATAGTCAAGTACAAAAACTACACCCTGCATCAAGCTTAAAGATGAAATATCTCTTTGGATGGAGATTTCCTGAATAAAATATTGCTGAGAAAAGTGGAGGAGATGGCAATGTTTGTGCATGCGTGTGTGTGTGTGTGTGTGTGTGTGTGTGTGTGTGTATTTAAAAATGCGATGTAAGCTGAAAGAGGAAGAAATGTGGGTAGATCTATAAAAGCACCACAATTTATGAGAGTTTAGAAGGCAGCTTCTTTTTAAGGGGCAGGTTCCTAATTTCCCACATGCAAGCATGGGAATTGAATAGTAAATCCTTCTCTCGCAGACAAGACCCTGAAAAGAGGAATGAAAAAGAGTTACTGTTCCGTTTCCATTCATGTCCCTTGAAAGCCGTGGCTGTGGCGCTGCCTGGAACACACAGCCTGGGTTTCAAAGCTGCCCGGATGACTTCTCAGAAATGATCTATTGTGGCGCTTTGTTTTGTCCGGGTCGCCCTCGTTTTGTTCTGGGGGCCGCCTCGCTCTTCTGCCACGGCCATCAATCCCCCGTCACTCCCCCGTCACTCCCCCATTCAGAGGCGCAGCCGGGCCAGGGGCGGCAGGGCGGGAGCTCACCTGGCCTGGGCCCCGCAGGCAGGAGGCGGAGGGAGGGGCGCTCTGGGCCGCTCGCACCTGCTGGGAGCCCCTCGAGTTGGAAGGAGCTTTTCTCACACTTGAGAGTCTGGCTGAGCTGCTCGCTGGAGGACCCGGGGCTGCCAGCTTGAGTCGCCTGCCAATGAGCCGCCCTTATTTTTCAGTTTTGATTGGATTCGCTCACTTGAGCTGGGTATCTAGGCTCCTTGTGGGTTAAGGGTTGTCAGACTGGGATTAAATGGCAAAGGATATGAATTGTAAAAAGGAAAATGAAATCCGAAATCTCTCGTTTGGTTAGTAACTCAAATTTGATTTCCACCCTGTGTTCTGTCCAGGAAATCTCCTTATATTCAGTTAGGTTTTAAATGGGGATGATGCTCCCTTTTCCCTCCCTCTATCCTAGGCATCGCTCGCTTTTAACAGTGCGAGGGGACTGTCCAGAAGTCCCCAAGGGTTCCTGCGACAGGGGGTCCAGGGGAGTAGCAAACATGTCCCAAACATCAGCAGCCTGACATTCCTGCCGCTGCTCCCACTGCACAAGTGGGGGTGCGGGCTCCGCTGGCACCACAGTCGGGCCCAGGGCTGCCATCGCAGGCACCTCTCAGAAGGAGGTGCTGGCTCCTGCGAGGACGAGTCAGTCCAAGGGCTGTACCTGCCTCCGGCATCTAGAGAGAGGAGACCCGGCCGCCTGCCAGGATATGTCCCATCCTGCCATGCCCTCAGGGAGAAGCTGAGGCTGCACACACACGTGCACACACACTCACAGTTGCAACACCACACACACACATGCACTCACACAGGCACACCACACACACACACCCACACACACACATGCACATACACCATACATACCAGCACACACCTCCACACACACTCACCTATGTATGCACACACATGCACACGCATGCACAAACATGCAGGGCAGCAAAACATTTTCAAAATTTAACTGAATAATAAAAGGAATGAAATGTTTTGAACACATGGTGGTTAGCTCCAGCCTCCACTGTCATTTGAGCTGTGTGACTGCAGGCAAATTCGCTGACTTACCAGCTTCCATTTTGTCGTGATGAAGTGAATCGGCGGGGCTAGGTCGGTGCTTCTCAGAAGCGGCTGGGCTTCAGGTCGCTGAGCGGACTCTAACAAGCGTTAATTGCAGGCCCTCACCCCCAGAGATGCGGCAGGTATGGGGGTCAGGCCCACAACTTGCATTTCTAATGAGTTCCCAGGTGACGCTGCTGCTGGTCCAGGGACGACATTGGCGATGGTCTTCAGATGAACTTGTGGGTCTGATGCAGCCGGCAAAGCCAGTCCTTCTCTCAGGGCACGAGGTGGAGTTAGTTGGTGAGTGGACTCAGCTATAGTAAAGTTTTCATGTTCAAATTTGACTGGAAAATGATTCACCAGAGTGTCACCAGCCCTTCACTTTTTTTGACAGCATATTTGCATGTTGGGTTGACACATATACTTTAAAGACACATCTCAATTACACGATGTGGTCCAGATAGCTACCCTTGTGGGGACAGAGGCAGCCGCTGAACTCTGAGCAATTACTTGAAATTAGCCTTGTCAGGTTTGTTTAGGGCGACCAGGCAAGTACACACAGTGAGCTAGTG
The DNA here is from genome assembly GCF_027574615.1 of Eptesicus fuscus. Taxonomy (NCBI): domain Eukaryota; kingdom Metazoa; phylum Chordata; class Mammalia; order Chiroptera; family Vespertilionidae; genus Eptesicus; species Eptesicus fuscus. The sequence goes on from NC_072488.1 coordinate 63,968,596, forward strand.
TCACTCTTCCTGGGAAGACTTGTAATGATTTTGCATATCAGTCAAACTATTCAAATACTAAAGCTGCCTTCATGCCTTCATCACCATTCTAGTCAGATGTCATTTCTAGAAGCCCTCGGGGGATTTGCATCCCTTAATTATCCTTCAATACCCAAACCAAGCATCTTTAATTGGTGTAAATTGAACAGCGTTGCAATGCAAACAAGGAGAGGGCGCACTGATCAATGATTCTGTGCGTGTCTATTGGAAAGTCTTCGCTATCAGATCAAGTAACAAATCCTCACCTCCGGTTGCTTCCGTGGAAACGCCAGCTCACGGAGACCCCAAACCCGTGTCCCCTGTCATCACAATTCGGAAGCTTGGACTAGGTTAGTAAGCTGTGATTCCAAAATGTCAACCTTTAGGGAAAGGATTAAAAATCATCCTAAGGTATAGAAATGTTGAATCACTTATATTCTACACCCAAAACTGCTCTAATAAACGTAAGATTGTATACCAACTATAATTAAATACAAATTTAAAAATCCAGTCATAAAGATACTCAGTTCCAATGCCAGAAACGACATCTAGGAGCCCCTTTGGAGAACTGAACTAGATATATACATGTCTAATCACTACATTGTACACTTGGAACTAACATGATATTGTGCATCATCTGTAATTGAAAAATTAAAAGAAAATAACAGAGAACTCAGCTGGAGACAAAGTGTTTCTGTCCTCTGGAGATTCGGTGTCTGACTCTCAATTTCTTAATTAGAAACAATATAAAATTTTGGTTAATTTGTGAAGCCATTCTTTCTCATGGTTTTGTTTTGTTTCTGATGGTGTACGATCCAGCTAATCATATAGCCAACCTGTGGCCATGTAACATGAGACCGTCCTCTTCTCCTTTAGTGTGATTGAGAAACTCCAATTACGGTCCTTCTAGTAAGTGTGTCACACTCACTTTCCCTCGTGTCTTATCAACTCTTTCGCATTGACTATTCATTCCTGGGGTGGGAAGAAAAGGAAGCACAGGCCCATCACACACCCAGATCTGACAGTCTCCAGCTCCCTGGGCTCAGCAACCACGTTCTGATGCTCTCGTGTGTAGGAGCCATGCCTGTTCATTTTTAATCTATCTGATTTTTGACAAAATTGGCTGGTTATTAGAGGGAAACTTTCAAGTTGATTTGAGTTTAGAGCAGTCCAGGGCAGAACACTTAAAATGAGTGGAGAGGAGGAGTGAGGGAGCTGTCAGCTTTCTGGACAACCTTTGTTCACTGGTTTGGATTTAAAGGGGGGCCTTTGGTGGGAAGCTCATTTGGGTAGCCTGTCTCCACGGGGGGGGGGGGGGGGGCGGGGGCTATGATTTATACACATCCTAAAGAATGCATGGCTTAGTTTTCAACGATCTGGCCAAGGGTTTTGAGGACCTTGGGGTAAACTTTATGAAGACTTTGGGGACATCTCGGACTCCGGGGTCACTTGTGGAGGGATGCAGACAGAACTGCATCCAGGTCACATCCAGCTGGATGGATGCAGACAGAGCTGACACCCATGGCCATCTTCCTGTACCACCTTGGTAGGTCTCACAAACCGGAATATCACCCTGAAAATAAAAGCACATTAATGCTGGGAAGTCAAAGCCAATCGGCATTTCTCTACATGGATCAACTTTGAGAGTCCATCAAAAAAGAGCAGACTTGAAAATGGGTGCAGAGTGCTCTGCCCCTCCCTATTTTTGAGGGACCCCTCAGAATCTGCAGTGGCGTGGCTCCATCATCTGTTTTATCTGTCACCTTTTCTTTCACGGTCACTTTACCTGGCCTTCCTCAGCCCTGCGACGGGCACACTGAATCTGAGAGTCAATTTCTTGGTTCTGATTTTTGCTTTTCCCTTTGAAATCATGTTACCTCTCTGGGTTTCATTTTCATCCTCTGCCAAGGGAAGAGTGGAGTCTGGTGAACTCTCAGGTCCCTTTGAGACCTGCCGGGTGACGAGTTGTTTTCTCCAATGCCAACTGCCATGAAGTCACGGGAAAGGAGCCCACGCTCTATTTCTTTGGAGCCCATGGTCTGAGTCATAGCAGCGGGCGTCTAAACCAGCACGTCCCAAACGTTAATGTGCATCCAGGCTGCCTGTGATCATGTGAACTGGAAGATTCTGGAATTGTGAAAATGAAGGTTCTGGCTCAGTGGGTCTGAGTGGGGGCTCAGACCCTGCTTTTCTGACAGCTCTCAGGTGAGGCAGCAAGACCTGGGTGACAAGACCTCAGACACTGGGGAAGTGAGGCCCAGGGGTGGGTGTGCTTTGTTCCTCGAGGGAGCCCTGGCTCAGAGTGCTCACTTACAGCTTGCATTGCTTTTGAGTAAAGGAACACTGAGGGAAGGGCAGTGAGAGGGAGGGGTCAGCTGTGGACTCCTAGTCCTCCGGTCAGAGCCCATCCTCGACATCTCCCATTTGACTTCTGACGGGACGGGGAGGCTGCACCACAACACGGGCCTCTTGCCTCACTGGGCCTGTGGTCCTGAGATCGCAGGGGAGGGCTGGTGAGGAAGCAGGCGCCCCTGCCCCCTTGGTCCTGGCTCCTGACGCATCCCCGGGGCCACAGCTCTCAAGCACATACTCTTACACACTTTTGGTTTCTCTTTGATGTCCGTTTCAACATCTGCAAATTACTGAAGGGTGCCACACAGCATGACTACGGCTTTAAAAATCAACATTTTATGGAAGGCGTACCATCTGGGGTGACTCTATGGGTGTAATTCTGGCTGGACCACTGACTGGGGCCCTGAGGGCACCATCGAATGCTCTGCGCTCTTCGAAGCGATAGCTCCCCGCCTCCCTGTGGGCAGAGACAGTGCCCCTCAGGTCCTGTGGCAGCGCAGCAGGGGGATGCACGGGAGCTTGTGCTTTGCTGCTCCAGCAATGGCCGTCCATGGAGGCCAGATCCACGCCTGCGCTTCTCTCACCCCCAGGCCCTCACCTACAAACACAGAGCAGGACCTCTCTCTCTCTCTCTCTCTCTCGCACATGCACACACAAATGTGTGCTTTTCACATGTAATCTATTTTTAGCACAGAGTTTCCCAGACTTTACTGATAAGAATAACCCTGGGCCCCCAGAGCAGCAGGTCTGGGCAGGGAACTGGGGGCTGGGAACTGGGGCACTCCTGCCACCCTCTTTCTCTCTAGCTTTTAAAACAGCGTCGTTGATGTTTATTCCCAGAGACGCTTAGGAAACAGTGCTTAGCGCAGGGTTTCCCGCTTGGCTGCCCTGTGGATCACCTGGGAAGTTTCATAGGTTCCTGTGTCCAGGCTGCACCCAGACCAGAAAGTCTGGGAGGGGCCGGGCAGTAGTGACCTTTAACGTCCCCAGAGGGACTCCCACGCACAGTGGGGTAAGCACCTCTGCTGTGATTTCCAGGAGCTTGTCTAGCCCAGGGAGGAAGCCGGGAAGCCCAAAGCCTTGTCTGTAGGCCAGTGATTCTGCCACGTGAGCGCACAGTAGAGCCATCCAGGCCCCGTGTGAAAATCCTGCTGCCTAGCTCACACTTTATGCCAATCAAGCCAGAATGTCTGGGAATGGAAGCTGCCTCAGGAGTTTTAAAAGGTCCCAGTTGGTCCCAGTTGCAGCCCAGATTCCACCTGCGTGTAAATTTTAATGATGACCCATCGGGCCCGTGCCATCCTTGCTGCTGCTACTGGGGACCTGCTGCTTATCACCCTTATTTCTGGAATGACCCTGAGGCCGCGAGGGAGGCTTCTGGCCGTCACAGAGACCTCTCAGCACCAGGCCGGAGGCGCCTCTGCCCACACCGCTGCCCACACCTCTGCCATGCTCCCTCCCACAGACACCCGGACACCGAGTGGGAGAGCGGTTCTCATAGCGTGTAGTGCTTTTCTTAATAGAGGTGAAATTCACCTAACATAAAATTAACCATTTTAAAGTGTGCAATTTAGAGGCAGTTAGACCATGATGTGCAATGCGCCGCTGCCCCCTGAGTTATGTTTCTCTAATTTCAAAACTTTGTCATTAACCAAGAAAAACACAACAATCCTATTAATTCCTCCCCATTTCCCCTCCCACAGCCCCCGACAACCACTAATCTGAGCTTTGTCCGGCTGGACGCTCTCCTGGGCATTTCACACCAACGGAGTCCTACAACGTGTGACGCTGCGTCTTCTTTCACGTCCCAGGATGTCCTCAAGGCTCGTCTGTGCGGCGTCTGCAGACCCTTCCTTTGTGATGCCCGGGTAATCCTCCATTGCTCCTCCATTGCCTGTATTTTTCTAAATAAAGTTTTCACCAACATAGCCACGCCCACGAAGTCTCCTGCTATTTATTGCGGCTTTTCCGCTTCAACGCTGGAGTCCCGGAGCAGCGAAGAGGACATATCCCTACTTGCCGCTTTACAGAAACTGTTTGCTGGGCCTGTTCTAAATAATACTGCTGGGAAACCTTGTTATGATACCATGTATGGAAATTGTAGTTTCAACAACTTACTTTTAATAGCGATGTAATTTAAAGTTCAGCTGGATGAGCAAAAGTGACAGGAAGGCGGTGACAATTTTGAAAGAGAATAGTGGTGGGGAAAGACTGCCCCGCGAGATCGGGCAGCTCATCAGAGGGCGCGGTGCTGGGTGCTGGTGCCGTGGGCGGGTCCGGAGGCCTGGGTGCTGGTGCTTGGTGCTGGGTGTTGGTGCCGTGGGCGGGTCCGGAGGCCTGGGTGCTGGGTGCTGGTGCCGTGAGCGGGTCCGGAGGCCTGGGTGCTGGGTGCTTGGTGCTGGGTGTTGGTGCCGTGGGCGGGTCCGGAGGCCTGGGTGCTGGGTGCTGGGTGCTGGTGCCGTGGGCGGGTCCGGAGGCCGGGGTGCTTGGTGCTGGGTGCTGGTGCCGTGGGCGGGTCCGGAGGCCTGGGTGCTGGGTGCTTGGTGCTGGGTGTTGGTGCCGTGGGCGGGTCCGGAGGCCTGGGTGCTGGGTGCTGGGTGCTGGTGCCGTGGGCGGGTCCGGAGGCCGGGGTGCTGGGTGCTGGTGCCGTGGGCGGGTCCGGAGGCCTGGGTGCTGGGTGCTGGTGCCGTGGGCGGGTCTGGAGGCCTGGGTGCTGGGTGCTGGGTGCTGGTGCCGCATATCTATTGGCTGGTGGGTGGGTGGGAGGCCGGGTGAGGGAGCCAGCAGGAGCCATGCCGCAGGCAGGAGGAGGAGCTGGCTGCTGGCAGAGTGGAAGCTCATGGATACCCGCTGTGTGGACTGTGAAGCGTTCCCTCCACTCCTCCGAGAAGAATTCCAGAGGAACAAAATATTGGAATGTGTAAAAAAGACACTAAAATATCAGAAGAAAATGTTGATGACTATCTTAACAATATTGTAGCAGAAAGATTCGTTTAAGCTTGATGAAAGATGATATAAAGCAAAAAATTGACTAATTTAATAAAACTGGCTAACATGTAAACCTTTTATATGGCAAAGGCAGTATAAGTAAGGATTAAAAGATAGGACCAAATTAACCTGGGGAATTTTTTTCTTTCTTTTTTTTTTTTTGGTTATAGACAAATGGCTATGGTCTCTAATAACAGTAAGAAGTCTGGCAAATGAGTGAGAATCTGAACAGTACCAAATTAAGTCCTTACTTATTTTGGGAAAATACAAGGTGTCCCAAAAAATGTATGCACACTTTGAATAATTATTAATTTCAATGGATTAAATCTGAAAAAAGAAAACATTGGAATCAATTATTCAAAGTGTATATACCTTTTTTGGGGGTTACCCTCTGTACAAACTAGCAATCCTATATAATAAAGAGGTAATATACAAATCGACTGTCACTCCAACACACAAGATGGCTGCCCCCATGTGGACACAAGATGGCTGCCACAAGATGGCCAGCAGGGGAGGGGAGTTGGGGGGACCAGGCCTGCAGGGGAAGACAGTTAGGGGCAACCAGGCCTGCAGGGGAGGGCAGTTAGGGGAAATCGGGCTGGCAGGGGAACAGTTAGGTGTCAATCAGGCTGGCAGGGGAGTGGTTAGGGGGTGATCAGGCTGGCAGGCAGAAGTGGTTAGGGACAATCAGTCAGGCAGGTGAGCAGTTGGGAGCCAGCACTCCTGGATTGTGAGAGGAATCCCAGATTGGAGAGGATGCAAGCTGGGCTGAGGGACACCCCCCACCCCCATATACGAATTTTGTGCACCGGGTCTCTAGTAATGCAATAAATGCAAAGGGTTGGTAAGCGCGATTCTGTGCATGTTCAACTTTGTAAATAATGCAAATATAATGTAAATTTAAATAAGATGTCATTTTTGCTGTTTATTTGATTTAAAGAGGTTGAGGATCCCTAGTGACAGGGAGAGTGTAGAGAAAGGACTCTTTAACTAGTATTCAGTATTTCTGGAGGGATATCTGGTGGTGGTACATACAGACCACATTTTTATTTTTAAAAAATTTTATTTATTACATTGATTGGGGTGTCATTGGTCAACATGAACATATATGTTTCAGGTATGAGTTTCTATGTTACAAGATCTGCATATTGCACTGTGTGCCCACCACCAAAGTCATCTTCTCCTGTCACCTCATATTACGACCCCCGTCTCTGTCCCCCACCTCCCTCCCTCTGGCAACCACCACTCTGCTGCTTGTGGTCATTTTTATATCCCACATATAATAGACTAGAAGATCCCAAGAATAAAGTAAAAAATTTGAAATACAAGGAAGCAAAAAACACCCAACCACCTCATTATTTCTTCAAATAGATTTTCAACATCTTGCTCTCTCTCTTCTTTTGGCACACCCATAATTCGGATGTTGGTACGCTTGAAGTTGTTCCAGAGGCTCCTTACACTATCTTCATATTTTTTTCTTTTTTCTCTTCTGGTTGGGTGTTTTTTGCTTCCTTGTATTTCAAATTTTTGACTTGATTCTTGGGATCCTCTAGTCTATTATATGTGGGATATAAAAATGACCACAAGAGTTTCAGTTTTATATCCCACATATCATGTGGTTCTTAGCTTTTCCTGACTTACTTATTTCACTTAGCCTAATGTTCTCAAGGTCCATCCATGTTGTTGCAAGTGGCGCAATTTCATCCTTTCTTATGGCTGAGTAGTATTCCATTGTGCATATGGACCACGTCTTCTTTACCCAGTCCTCTATCGCAGGGCACTTTGGTTGTTTCCATGTCTTGGCCACTGTGAATAATGCTGCAGTGAACATAGGGAACATATATCTTTGCGAATACATGATTTTAAATTTTTCATGTATATACCCAGGAGTGGGATTACTGGGTCATATGGTAGCTCTATTCTTAATTTTTTGAGGAATCGCCAGACTGCTTTCCATAGTGGTTGTACATCTACATTCCCACCCGCAGTGAATAAGGGTTCCCTTTTCCCCACAACCCCTCCAACACTTGTTATTGCTTGTCTTGTTGATAATGGCCACGCTAACAGGTGTGAGGTGGTATCTCATTGTAATTTTCTTTTTTTATAAATCTTTATTGTTCAGATTATTACAGATGTCCCTCTTTTTTCCACCCAGAGCTCCCCTCCACCCGGTTCCCACCCCACCCAGGCCCTCGCCACCCCACTCTCCACATTCATAGGTACCTGCATACATGCATATAAGATCTTTATCCCATCTCTTCCCGCACCCTCTCACACCCCCTTCCCCCTGAGTCTGCTCCATTTCCATGCCCCTGATTCTATTACATTTACCAGTTTATTCTGTTCATCAGATTTTTTATTCATTTGATTTTTAGATTCACTTGTTGATAGATATGTATTTGTTGTCATTTTGTTGTTCATAATTTTTTATCTTTACCTTTTTCTTCTTCTTCCTCTTCTTAAAGAATACTCTTCAGCATTTCATATAATACTGGTTTGGTTGTAATGAACTCCTTTAGCTTTTTCTTGTCTGTGAAGCTCTTTATCTGACCTTCAATTTTAAATGATAGCATTGCTGGGTAGAGTAATCTTAGTTGTAGGTTCTTGCTATTCATCACTTTGAATAGTTCTTCCCACTCCCTTCTGGCCTGCATAGTTTCTGTTGAGAAATTAGCTGACAGTCGTATGGGTACTCCCTTGTAGGTAACTAACTGTTTTTCTCTTGCTGCTTTTAATATTCTCTCTTTGTCTTTTGTTCTTGGCATTTTAATTATGATGTGTCTTGGTGTGGTCCTCTTTGGATTCCTCTTGTTTGGGGTTCTCTGCACTTCATGGACTTGTAAGTCTATTTCTTTCACCAGGTGGGGGAAGTTTTCAGTCATTATTTCTTCAAATAGGTTTTCAACATCTTGCTCTCTCTCTTCTTCTGGCATCCCCATAATTCGGATGTTGGTACGCCTGAAGTTGTCCCAGAGGCTCCTTACACTATCTCATATTTTTTTCTTTTTTCTCTTCTGGTTGGGTGTTTTTTGCTTCCTTGTATTACAAATTTTTGACTTGATTCTTGGGATCCTCTAGTCTACTCTTGAATCTCTGTATATTATTCTTTATTTCAGTCAGTGTATGCTTAATTTCTCACCGGTCCTTTTCCTTTTTTTTTTTTTTTTTTTTTTTTGCATTCCCACTAAGATCCTTGAAGGTCTCACTAAGTTACTCAGAGGTTTCTAGAAGATTCCTGAGTAACCTTATAACTGTGGTTTTGAACTCCATATCCAGTAGTTTGTTTTCTTCCATTTCTTTCATTTGTGACATGTTTCTTTGTCTCCGCATTTTGGCTGCTTCCCTGTATTTGTTTCTATGTATTGGGTAGCTGCTAAGTCTCCATGAGTGGCCTTGTGTAGTAGGTGTCCTATAGGGCCCAGTGGCTCAGGTTCCCCAATCACCTGAGGTGGACATTCTTGGTGTACCCCTTTGTGGGCTGTGTGCACAGTCTTGTTGTAGTTGAGCCTTGATTGCTGTTGGTATCACTGGGAGGAATTAACCTCCAGGCCAATTGGCTGTGAGAACCAGCTGTGTCTACAATGGAAGAACCTCCAGGCCAATTGCTGTGAGAACCAGCTGTGTCTACACCCTTATGGGGCAGGACTTGCTTCAGTGGGGCTTTGGTGTTCACTGAGTCTGCCCCTTGAGTGTGTCACTTATGGATATGAAGAGTTGTAATCTGGTATGGTCTTGCACTGACCACTGGGTACACTGGCTCTTGAATCTCCAGGGAGGTGCAAAGTCAGCCACTGCCTAGGAGCTACAGAGAGATCTGCAGATTCTTCCTCTTTGTGTTGTGTTTGGAAGTGCCCAGATGAGGCCCAGCTGTGAAGCAAGGCAGGCTGGTGTTGGTGCAGCCTTGGGCCTTCTTTTGATAGCCTGGGGCTCCCTGACCCAGCTGCAGCTTGTTTGACAGGTTTTAGGCTGAGAAAGGACAGGCCATTCATATGCAAAAGCCGCTGCACACAGCTTGGGTGGGGTTGTAAATTGGGTAGGGTAGGGTCTCAGGGATCTCAAGGGCGGAGGAAAAAGCAATGGCTGCCAGTCAGCCCTGTACCGGGGAGGTCCCAGCACAGAAACAATGACTGTTGTGAGCACCTCCATCTGGAAGAAAGCTGCCTCCGCATTCCTGCCCCAATGCCAGACAGTCCAGTTTCTCCCCGTATGTGTCTGGGTCCCCCTGAGTCTCATGCCGCTCTGGAGCTCAGAGCAATTGGGAGCTTGTATCTCCCTCCCATTAAAAAAGTGGCACACCCAGGTGCCAGCCCATTCTGCACATCTGCACCTCCTACCAGTCTCAATGCGCTTTCTTCTTAACCTCTCTAGTTGTAGTACATCAACTCAGCCAGCTTTCCCACAATTCTGGATGATAGTTGTTCTGTATTTTAGTTGTAATTTTGATGTGGTTGTGGGAGGCAGCAAGTACAGGTGTTTACTTATGCCGCCATCTTGGTTCTCTCTCATTATAGTTTTAGTTTGCATTTCCTAATTGCCAGTGAGGTTGAACATCTTTTCATATATCTATTGGCTGTTCATATGACTTCTTGGGGGAGGCATATTTGCAGGTCCTCTGCTCACTTTTTGATTGGACTGTTTGTTTGTTTGTTTGGTGTTGAGTTTTACGAGTTCTTTATATATTTTGGAAATTAAACCTTTGTCAGAGCTACTGCTTGTTAATATCATCTCCCATTTGCTTGGCTGCCTGTTTGTTTTGTTGTCCGTTCAGATCACATTTTTAAATGTAATCATCTTTTGACCCAGACACTTGACCCTTGGATATTTTATTTTAATCCTCACCTGAGGATGTGTTTTTATTTATTTTTAGAGAGAGATTGAAAGAGAGGGAAACATCAATGTGAGAGAGACACATTGATTGGTTGCCTCCCAGGTAAGCACCGACAAGGGGATCAAACCCAACCAGCAACCCCCAACCAGGAACTGAACTTGCAACCTTCTGGGGCATGGGGCAGCACTCCAACCAACTGAGCCACCCTGCCAGGGTGGCACCTTGGACATTCAACAAATGGAAAATTTACATAAAGTTGCACCTTGTGGACCCCATGAATGAATGCCGGCACCATAAACAACAGAAAGAGAAAAAATATGCTCCTTGCTCCAGAGAAAAGCTGGAAATCATCTCAATTCTCATCAGTGGGTTTTTTATTTTAAAAAACACTTTATAGAGGTTTGATTGACATGTGAAATCTGTACGTATTTAATGTGTACAACTTGATGAGTTTGGGGATAAGTATATACCCATGAAACCACACCAACATCAAGGCCATCAACATATCCATCACCTCTCAAAGTACCCTCCCATCCCTTTATTATTAATTTATTTATTATTATTTTGTGTGGTAAGAGCACTCAACATAAGATCTACCCAGTAGCACATTGTAAGTACATAATACAGAATTGTTAGCTAGTGGCACTGTGCTGTGTAGTGGGTCTCAGAATTTGATTATCTTACATAACGAGCTTCATACCCTTTGACCATCCCCTTTCCACATCCCCCTGCCAGCATGATTTGATACGAACAAGTTGTGATTATCTATATAATGGATTTCCAAGAAGCCATTGTAAATGAAGAAGATTTTCCAACGTGGCTATAGATTCTAAGTTCTTTATCAAGATTGGAATTATGTTTGTTTTCCTGGGTCCATTAAGGTGCAAAATAATGCACCTAGCAGCCATCCTCATGAAAATGATGGGTATGACATACTTTAAAATTTTTTACTTAATTTTTTTTTTACTAGAGACGTTACATTTAACATTATAACAATTAAGACTTGGAACATAAAAAGCATGGACTGGAGTTTGTGTGTGATGTGCATATATGTGTGTGCACATAATTGTGTACCTGTGCATATGTGCGCATGTGTGTTTGTTTGTCTGTGCATTGTGTGCAGGCGTGCATGTGTGCCTGTGAGTGTGAGGTCCCTGGAGAGCCTAGCATCCAGCTGAGGATGCTACCACACCCTAGCCCCCCAGAGAAGTGGCTGTTCCTCATAGGACAGATTCAGGGGGTTAATAAATCAAGTAAGGACATAAACTCTGTCTCCCTGAGGATAAAGCCTTCTGCCTGTAGGGACTCCTTTGTCTTCCAGATGGGACAGCATGGGATGTGATTGCCAAGGACAAGCACAGAGAAGGCTGATAACACTTGCCACTTGGCAACAGGCCCCACAATCCTTCCTGAACCCTTTGGAAGTTCTGGCCTTCCATTTCCTGTCCTTCAGGAGCCTGTCCACCTCCTCTGCTCCTTTGAAATGAATTCCCCTGGTAACTTCCCTGCCTGCCCACCCACTCTTCTCTCTCTCCCCTGCTCCTTCCTTCTTGTTGGTCTGGTACAAAAGGGAATGGGCACCCAAAAACGCATGGTGCTGTTGGTCCTCTGGCAGCTACCGGAGTTTATGTATGTTTTAATTTTTTAAAAATATGTTCTTATTGATTTTAGAGAGAGGAAGGGAGAGGGGCAGAGAGAGAGAAACACCGATGAGAGAGAAACATCCATCCTCTGCCTCCTGCACGCTTCCTACTGGGGATGGAGCCCACAATCCGGGCATGTGCCCTGGCTGCGAACCAAACCGGTGCCCTCTTGGTGAATGGAAAATGCTCAACCGACTGAGCCACATCGGCCAGGGCTACAGGAGCTTATTAAAGGGTAGGTCGCCTGAGAGCAGTGATCACCAAACCGTATTTGATTTGCTCACCCATTCACTAAAACATTTTGAGCATATTCTCTTAATATATACTTATTGATTGGTTGATTAGTACTATTTTACTAATAGATCATATACATTATGAAATATACATAAAAGTGAAAATTCAAAATGATGACATTTAAAATAATATATGGAAGTTCGAATATTTTCTCCTCACATCCCAGGGGGCGCCGTTTGTGGCCAGTAGGCCAGAGGCGGAGCAGGCTCTTCATGTCCAACTGTGGAGGCTGGGGGCACTACAACCTCTTTCCCTCCTCAAGGGTCGGGCTCGGCCACAGGGACCTGCCTGGTCCACGCTGCCTCTGGGCTTCTGTGAACCCCGGACGCGAGGCGCTGCTGCTAAGGATCCGAGGGATTCTTTTCTCTTGCAGTTTCTTTCACGCCCTCCTCTCCCTTGGAGGTCCCACTGCTGCCCTTTGAGCTCCCTCTGCCCGCTCTGTTTCTCGGTGAGGACTCATACTTGGCCAACCGCTCTTAAACCAGGGGCAGCTCGGCGCCTCTCCTCTGCCTTGTGGGCAGGCCCCCTGCCCGGCAGCTTGGCTTCCTCAGCCGCCTTGGAAGCGAGCGGCTGTGCCTCTCCTGGCACAAGGCTGGCTTGTAGCTGTCCAGGGTGGGTGGTGGTCTTACAGAATTGGTCCAGGATCTCAAGGACTCCTACCGACTCTTAAAAGACACAGGAAAGCAAGGACTCAGAGACACACAGCGAGCGATCTCCGTGCGCCGGAGCGCACACAGGTGGGTGCCGGGAGCGCGCACAGGAGGGTGCCGGGAGCGCGCACAGGAGGGTGCCGGGAGCGCGCACAGGAGGGTGCCGGGAGCGCGCACAGGTGGGTGCCGGGAGCGCGCACAGGAGGGTGCCGGGAGCGTGCACAGGAGGGTGCCGGGAGCGTGCACAGCTGGATGCCGGGAGCGCACACAGGAGGGTGCCGGGAGCGCGCACAGGTGGGTGCCGGGAGCGCGCACAGGAGGGTGCCGGGAGCGTGCACAGGAGGGTGCCGGGAGCGCGCACAGGAGGGTGCCGGGAGCGCGCACAGGTGGGTGCCGCTGGAGGCGGTGCTGCGGGCAGGTTCCCCGGCAGCCTTCTCCCAGCACCCAGGGCAGCGCCCGAGGGGAAAGGCCTAGGAACGGGCCAGTGCTACACGTTTTGTCTTAGCTTGGTGCCAATTATGAGCTCTCTTCCATTTCTTGCTTTGTTTGGGGTCTGAAGAAACAGTTTAATTCACACTCAGGTTGTTTTTCTTCCAAACTCGGAGCAGCGGCGTGGGGAAGCCAAGGCTCGGTTGTCATGCACACGCTCATTGATTTACTCAAATAGAACACGGGGACCCTTGCGCAAGAGACTCCTCACGTCTTGTCTAAAAGCTCCTCTCTCTCCCTGGTGCCGAGGGCCTTGCTGGTCCCCAGTGGGAGGCCTGGCTTCTTCCCGGGACTTGATTTCATCATTAGGCGTTTCCTTATGTCTCTGGACACACGTGTTTCCTGCTGCTCTCCCCTCGGCTTCAAAATCTCTTAGTTCCTCCTTACCCTGCCCCCACCTACTCCACAAGTGAACTTTCCCTTCCTCTGGACTTCCTTTCCATCACAGACCCACCCCCCTTCTAAAAGAAATAAAAATATTAAACAATATTTTGATTGCGGTGAAAAACATAAAGTTTATAATCTTTTAAAAAATATATATTTCTTTATTGATTTCAGAGAGGAAGAGAGAAGGAGAGAGAGAAACATCAATGATGAGAGAGAATCATTGATTGGCTGCCTCCTGCACCCCCCTCCCCCCCACTGGGGATGGAGCCGCAACCCAGGCATGTGCCCTTGGCCAGAATTGAACCTGGGACCCTTCAGTCCACAGTCTGGCCCTCTATCCACTGAGCCAAGCTGGCTAGGGTTAAAGTTTACAGTCTTAACCGTTTTTAATGGTACAGCTAATTCAGGTTAAGGATACTTACATCGCTGTGAACAGATCTCCAGGGCTTGCAAGTCTACACCCATTAGACAGCTGCACTTTTCTCCTCGCCCAAGCCCCTTGCCACCACCATTCCGTCTTTACGAATTGGATTACTTTAGACATCGAGGGTGAGTGGAATCATGGAGTACTTGTCTTTTTGTGCTAGCATCTTTCACTCAACGTTCTCAAGATTCACCTAGAGCACAGGGCAGAATTTTTCTCCTTTAAAAGTTGAATAGTATTTCATTGTATGCATATGCCTATTTTCTTTATCCATTCATCTTTTGATGGACATTGGGTTTCTTCCACCCCCTGGCTACTGTGAATAATGCTTCTATGAACATAAGTATTTCTTTGAGGCCCTGTGTTAGATTCTTTTTGGATATACTAGTACACCTAGAAGTGGCATCGCTGGATCATCTGGTAGTTCTATTTTTATTTTTTGAAAAACTGCCATACTGTTTTCCATAACAGTTTTCCCATGTTATAATTCCACCAAGAATGCACAAAGGTTTCTTGCCAATACTTGTAATTTTCTATGTTTTGATAGTAGCCAAATGGGTGTGAAATGATATCTTATTATATTTTTAATTTTTTGAGGAACCTTCATACAGTTTTCCATACTGGTTGTACTATTTTGTAATCCTACCAACATGAACAAGGGTTTCAATTTCTTCACATCCTCACCAATACTTGCTATTTTCTGTTTACATTTTTTATACTATCCATCTTAAGGGGCATTAGGTGATATTTCATTGTGATTTTTAAATTAACTTGTTGGGGTAATATTAGTTAATGACATTCTATAATTTTCAGGAGTATATGATGTCTTTGTACCTCTATAGTGTGCTCACCACCCGAGACTTGTAGTTGCCATTTATTACAATAAATTTGACCATCTTCTCCAACTTTGCCCTCCTTTCACCCCCTTTCCCCTCTGGTAACCACCAGTTTCTTGTCTGTATCTATGAGTTGGTGTACATTTGCTATGTTAGTCCATTTGTTACTTTTTGTTTTATAATCCACATATGAATGAAATACGCCTTTTATCCTTTTTCTGTCTTACTTATTTCACTTAGCATAATACGCTCAAGATCCATCCATGTTGTTATAAATAGCAATATTTCATCTTTTTTATGTCAGAGTAGTATTCCATTATATGTGTTGTGTGTGCGTTGTGCACCGGTGGGGTCCCTCAGCCTGGTCTGCACCCTCTCACAATTCAGGACCCCTCGGGGGATGTCAGATTGCCGGTTTCGGTCCGATCCCACAGGCCAGGCCGAGGGACCCCACCAGTGCATGAATCCATGCACTGGGCCTCTAGTATGCATCTAAGATCTTTGGTTAATCTATTCCTGCCCCTCTTCCCTTCTCTCTGAGATTCACCAATCTGTTCCATGTCTCCATGCCTGTGCCTTGAGCACCTCCCCTGGTGGTCAGTGTGCGTCATAGCTACCAGTCAAACAGTTGAATGGTTGCTTGGGCTTTTATATATATGGATTTTTATTTTTATTGATTTCAGAGAGGATGGGAGAGGGAAAGAGATAGAAACATCAATGATGACAGAGAATCATTGATTGGATGCCTCCTGCATGTTCCCCTACTGGGGATTGAGCCTGCAACCTGGGCATGTGCCCTTGACCAGCATCAAACCCAGGACTCTTCAGTCCATAGGTTGATGCTCTATTCACTGAGTCAAAGCAGCTAGGGCTGTGCCACATCTTTATCCAATCATTTGTCAATGAACACTTAGGTTGTTTCCATATTTTGGCTATTGTAAATAATGCTGCAATGAACATAGGGGTACATATATCTTTACAAATAAGTGTTTTCATGTTTTTCAGGTAAATACCCAAAAGAGGAATTGCTGGATCATATGGTAGTTCTATTCTTAATTTTTTGAGCAATCTCATATTGTTTTACATAGTGGCTGTGCTAACTTACACCCCCAGTTCCAGTGTATGAGGGTTCCCTTTCCTCCATAACCTCTACAGGACTTGTTATTTGTTTATTTATTTTTTTGGTTGATAGTAGCCACTCTAACAGGTGTGAGATGATAGATATCTCATTGTAATTTTGATTTGCATTTCCCTAATAACTAGTGATGTTGAACATCTTTTCATAAGTCTGTTGGGCATTTGTATGTCTTCCTTGGAAAATTTGTATGTCTTCCTGTTCAAGTCCTCTGACCATTTTTATTATATATATATATATATATTTATTTCTTTGTTAATATTCACCTGAGGATAGTTTTCCACTGATTTTTGGGGAGAGTGAAAGAGAGAGGGAAAGACAGAGAGAAACATCGATGTGAGATAAACACATTGATTGGTTGACTCCACAAGAGCCCTGACCAGGGCCTAGGCCGGGGAGGAGTATACAACCAAGGTAAGTGCCCTTGACCAGAATTGAACCTGGGGCCCTTTCGTCTGCAGGGCTGATGCTCTATCCACTGAGCCAAACTGGCTAGGGCCTCTGCCCACTTTTAAACTTAATTTTGTTGTTGAGTTGCATGAATTCTTTATATACTTTGGTCAGTGGGGTTTTGATTCACATTTATCTAATAATTATTGGTGTAGAGAATATTTTCATGTTTGCCATTTGCATATTTTCTTTGAAGAAATGTCTATTCAAGTTCTTTGCCCATTTTTTATTTGGGTATTTTTGTTTTGTTTTGTTTTGTTTTTGAGTTGTAGGAGTTCTTTATATATTCTGGATATTAATCCCTTATCAGATATTTTTCCCTGTAGATTGCCTTTTCACTCAGCTGAGTGTTTCCTTTGATGCTCAGAACTTTTAAAGTTTGATGTAGTCCCATGTATCTATTTTTGTTATCTGTGCTTTTGGTGTATCTAAGAAATCCTTGCCAAATCCAATGTCATGAAGCTTTTCCTCTATGGTTTCTTCTAGAAGTTTTCTAGTTTTTGGGTTTACATTTAGGCCTTTAATTCATCTTTAGTTAAGTTTTATATATGTTGTGAAATAAGGGTTAAACTTCATTATCTTGCATGTGGATATCTAGTTTTCTCATCATCATTTGCTGAAGAAACTGTCCTATCTCCTTTGAGTGGTCTTGACATCCTTTTTGAAGGTCATGTGACCATGAGAGCTTATTTTTGGGCTCTCTAATATGTCTGTCTTTACGTCAGTACCATATAGTTTTCGTTACTGTTGTTTTGTAATATGTTATTTTAAATCCTCACCTGAGGATATTTTTTCCATTGATCTTTAGAGAGAGTGGAAGGAAGGGGGAGAGACAGAGAGAAGCATTGATGTGAGAGAGACACATCAATTGGTTGCCTCTTGCTTATGCCCCGACCTGGGGTGGGGATTGAGCCTGCAATCGAGGTATGTGCCCTTGACCAGAACCAAACCGGGACTCTTCTGTCTGCAGGCCAATGCTCTGACCACTTAGCTAAACTGGCAAGGGCTGTAATATGTTTTGAAATCAGGAAGTATAAGTCCTCAAACTTTTTTCCTCTTTTGTCAAAATCATTTTGGCTATTTAGGATCTATTGAGATTACAAAGATATTTCTGAAAAAAATATCTTTGGGATTTGGTAGGAATTGGTTTGAATATGTAGATTGTAGGTAGTATTGACCTCTTACCAATATTGTCTTGAAATTCATGAACAGTGGAATCCCTTTCCATTTGTTTGTGTCTTCCTTTTCTTGGAGAGAGATATGCCAATGGCAATTTTTTTTTTTTAATCTCTGTTGTTGGAAGTATTACATAGGTCCTCCTTTCTCCACCAATAACCTCTGCCAGCCCTCTCCTAGCCTCCCTCCCTCTCCCCGAAGACCCTCTCCACCCCATTGTCTGTGTCCACGGGCTAAGCATATATGCATACAAGTTCACTGGTTAGTCTCTTCCCCACCCATCCTCCCCTGCCTTCCCTCTGAGGTTCAACAGTCTGTTCATGCTTCTAAGACTCTGGGTCTACTTTTTATTGTAAGTTTATTTGGTTCATTAGATTCCACATATGAAGTGAGATCATGTGATACTTACTTTTCTCTGACTGGCTTATTTCACTCAGCATAATATTCTCCAGGTCCATCCATGCTGTTGCAAATGGTAAGAGTTCTTTCTTTTTTATTACCGCATAGTATTCCATTGTGCAAATGTACCATGTTTTGTCTTTTTTAAATTTTATTTTATTGTTTGAAGTATTACAAATAGTAGTACATATGTCTCCTTTTTTCCCCCATTGACCTCCCCCTGGCCGCCCCTACTCCCCAGCACATACCCTCACCCCCCACCCCCAATGTCTTGTGTCCATTGGTTATGCTTATATGCATGCATACAAGTCCTTCTGTTGATATCTTACCCCCAACCCTGAACCCTCCCCTGCCTTCCCTCTGTAGTTTGACAGTCTGTTCAATGCTTCTCTGCCTCTGTATGTATTTTTGTTCATCAGTTTATTATGTTCATTATATTCCACAAATGAGTGAGATCATAGGGTATTTATCTTTCACTGACTGGCTTATTTCACTTAGCATAATGCTCTCCAGTTCCATCCATGCTGTTGCAAATGGTAAAAATTCCTTCTTTTTTTACAGCAGTGTAGTATTCCATTGTGTAGATGTACCACAGTTTTGTAATCCACTCATCTGCTGATGGACACTTAGGCTGTTTCCAAATCTTAGCTACTGTAAATTGTGCTGCTGTGGACATAGAGGTGCATATATTCTTTTTGATTGGTGTTTCTGTTTTCTTGGGATATAGTCCTAGAAGTGGGATGACTGGGTCAAATTGCAGTTCCATTTTTTATTTTTTTTGAGGAAATGCCATACTGTTTTCCATAGTGGCTGCACCAGTCTGCATTCCTACCAGCAGTGAAGGAGGGTTCATTTTTCACTGCATCCTCTCCAGGACTTGTTGTTTGTTGATTTGTTGATGATAGCCATTCTGACAGGTGTGAGATGGTACCTCATTGCTGTTTTGATTTGCATCTCTTGGATGATAGTGACTTTGAGCATGTATTCATGTTTCTCAGCTTTCTGTATGTCCTCTTTCGAGAAGTGTCTATTAAGGTCCTTTGCCCATTTTCTGATTGGATTGTTTATCTTCCTTTTGTTAAGTTGTATGAGTTCCCTGTAAATGTTGGAGATTAAACTCCTATCAGAGATAACATTGGCAAATAAGTTCTCCCATGCAGTGGGCTTTCTTGTTGTTCTGTTGATGGTTTCTTTTGCTGTGCAGAAGCTTTTTATTTTGATGTAGTCCCATTTGTTTATTTTCTCCTTAGTTTCTGTTGTCCTAGGAGTTGTATTGGTAAAGATATTACTACGACAAATGTCTACTATTTTGGTGCCTATGGCTTCTTCTAAGATTTTTATGGTATCCCATCTTACGTTTAAGTCCTTTATCCATTTTGAGTTTATTTTTGTGTATGGCGTAAGTTGGTGGTCTAGTTTCATTTTTTTGCAAGTATCTGTCCAATTTTCCCAACACCATTTATTGAAGAGACTGTCTTGACTCCATTGTATGCTCTTGCTTCCTTTTTCAAATATTAATTGAGAATAGTGGTTTGGGTTGATTTCTGGGTTCTCTGTTCTAATCCATTGGTCTATATGTCTGTTCTTGTGCCAGTACCAGGCAGTTTTGAGAACAGTGGCTTTGTAATACAGCTTGATATCTGGTATTGAGATCCCTCCTACTTTGTTCTTCTTCCTCAGGATTGCTGCAGCTATTCAGGGTCTTTTTTTATTCCAGATGAATTTTTAGAGAGGTCTGTGAAATATGCCATTGGTATTTTAATGGAGAGTGCATTGAATGTATAGATTGCTTTGGGTAGCATGGACATTTTAATGATGTTGATTCTACCAAACCATGAATATGTAAGTTCTTCTATCTGTTTATGTCTTCCTCTATATCTTTTTTCAACATCTTGTAGTTTTCTGAGTAGAGGTATTTTACCTCCTTAGTTAAGTTTACTCCTAGGTATCTTAATTTTTTTGGTGCAATGGTAAATGTTTTTTTTTTTTTTTAAATCTCTCTTTCTGTAAGTTCACTATTGATGTATAAAAATGCCATAGATTTCTTGGTATTAATTTTGTATCCTGCTACACTGCCAAATTCATTTATTAAGTCTAATGATTTTTTGATGGAGTCTTTAGGGTTTTCTATGTACAGCATCATGTCTTCTGCGAATAATGACAATTTTACTTCTTCTTTTCCAATTTGGATGCCTTTTTTTTCTTCTTGTCTGATCGCTGTGGCTACCACTTCCAGTACTATGCCAAACAGGAGTGGTGAAAGCAGGCATACCTGTCTTGTTCCTGTTCTTAGGGGAAATGGTTTTAGTTTTTGGCCATTGAGTATGATGTTGGCTGTATGTTTGTCATATCAGGCTTTTATTATGTTGAGGTATGATCCCTCTATTCCCACTTTGCTGATAGTTTTTATCAGAAAAGGTTGTTGGATTTGGTCAAATGCCTTTTCTGCATCAATTGATATAATTATGTGAAATTTGTCTCTCAATTTCCTTATGTAATGTATCACATTTATTGATTTGTGGATATTGTACCAGCCTTGCATCCCTGGAATAAATCCCACTTGGTCATGGTGTATGATTTTTCTAATGTAATGCTGGATCCAGTTTGCTAGCATTTTGTTGAGGATTTTAGCATCTATGTTCATCAGGGATATTGGCCTGTAATTCTCTTTCTTTGTAGTGTCTTTATCTGGTTTTGGGATTAGGGTAATGCTGTCTTCATAGAAAGAGCTTGGAAGTGCTCCTTCCTCTTGAATTTTTTGGAATAGTCTGAGAAGGATTGGTATTAGTTCTTCTTTGAATGTTTGGTAAAACTCCCCTGTGAAGCCACCCAGTCTAGGGCTTTTGATTGCTGGAAGCTTTTTGATTACTCTTTCAATTTCATCAGTAGTTATCTGCCTATTCAGGTTTTTTTATTCTTCCTGATTGAGCTTTGGAAGCTTATATTTTTCTAGGAATATGTCCATTTCATCGAGGTTGTCCAGTTTGTTGGAGTAAGAGTTGTTCGTAGTAATTTTTAACAATCCTTTGTATATCTGTGGGATTAGTTGTTACTTCACCTTTTTCATTTCTGATTTTGTTTACTTGGCTAAAAGTTCATCAATCTTGTTTATCCATTCAAAGAACTAGCTCTTGATTTCATTGATCTTTTGTATTGTTTTGTTTTTTGTTTTTTTTTGGTCTCTATTTCATTTATTTTTGCTCTGATCTTTGTTATTTCCTTCCTTCTGGTTACTGTGGACTTTCCTTGTTGCTCTCATTTTAATTCTTTATGTTGCAAGGTTAGATAATTTATTACCATTTTTTTCCTTTTTTTGAGGTAGGCCTGTAGAGCTATGAACTTCCCTCTCAGTACTGCTTTCATTGTATCCCATAGATTTTGGATTGTTGTGTTTTCATTTTCATTTGTTGCCAGAATGCTTTTTATTTCTTCTTTGATCTCTTTGGTATCCCAATTATTTTTTTTAATAGCATGCTATTTAGCCTCCAACTGTTTGATTTTTTTTTCATTGTTGTTGATTTCTAATTTTATGCCATTGTGATCTGAGAAGATGCTTATTATGATTTCTATCTTCTTGAATTTGAAGAGACTTTGCCTCTGTCCTAATATGTGGTCTATCTTTGAAAATGTCCCATGTGCACTTGAGAAGAATGTATATTCCGTAGCTTTGGGGTGAAATGCTCTGAAGATGTCAATTAAGTCCATCTGATCTAGTGAGTCATTTAGGATTGCTGTTTCTTTGCTGATTTTTTGTTTAGTGGATTTATCCAGTGGTGTCAGTGGGGTATTAAAGTTTTCTACTATGATTGTATTGTTGTCAATCTCTCCCTTGATATCTTCCAGAAGTTGTTTTATGTATTTGGGTGCTCCTGTATTGGGTGTATATATGTTTACTAGAGTTATATCCTCTTGTTGAATTGCTCCTTTTAACATTATGAAGTGGCCCTCCTTATCTCTTTACTTTGAGGTCTGTTTTGTCAGATATAAGTATTGCAACCCCAGCTTTTTTCTTATTTCCATTTGCCTGAAAAAAATTTTTTTCCATTCCTTCACTATCAGTCTGTGTGAATCCTTTGTTCTGAAATGGGTCTCTTGCAGACAGCAAATATATGGGTCATGTTTTCTTATCCATTCAGCTACCCTATGTCTTTTATAGGAGCATTTAATCCATTTACATTTAATGTTATTATTGATAAGTACTTGTTTGTTGCCGTTTTTATTCTTTATGTTTGTGTTCCTTCTTGCCTTTCAGTTTCTTCTTTTTACAGCAGCCCCATTAGCATTTCTTGCATTGCTGGCTTGGTGGCAATAAACTCTCTTAGTCCTTTTTTGTCTGTGAAGCTCCTGATTCCACCTTCAATTTTTATTGATAGCCTTGCTGGGTATAGTATTTTTTGATTCAGTCCCTTGCTTTGCATCACTTTGTATATTTCATTCTATTCCCTTCTGGTCTGGTGTGTTTCTGTTGCAAAATCAGTTGATATTCTAATGGGAGATCCCTTGTAGGTAGCTTTCTGTCTCTCTCTGGCAGCCTTTAAGATTCTTACTTTGTCGTTGATGTTTGCCAATTTAATTATGATGTGTTTTGGTGTTGGTCTTTTTAGGTTCATCTTGTTTGGGACTCTATGTGCTTCTTGGACTTGTATGGTTTTTTTCTTGCCAACATCAGGGAAGTTTTCTGTCATTATTTCTTCAAACAGGTTTTCTATTCCTTGCCCCGCTTCCTCTCCTTCTGGTACCCCTATTATGTGGATGTTGTTTTGTTTTGTGTTGTCCCAAAGCTCCCTTAGGTTCTCCTCCTGCTTTTTAAGTTTTATTTCCAGTTGCTGCTGTATTTGTGTGTTTTTTCCTACCTTGTCTTCTAATTTGCTGATGCAGTCTTCAGCCTCTTCTAGTCTACTATTTAAGCCTTCCATTGTGTTCTTTATTGCAGCTATGCCATTCTTTATTTCCTCTTGGTTCCTTTTCATGTTGGCGACATTCTCATTCAGCTCCTTGTAATTCTCATTGAGTTGTGTGTATTTGTCATCCAGCCAATTGAGCATCCTTATAACCATTACTCTGAATTCTTTCTCTGACATGTTACTTGCCACCGTTTCATTTAATTCCCTTTCTGGTGATTCCTCTTTTTCTTTCCTTTGGGGATTTTTTTGTGTCTCCCCATTTTTTGCTGTAATGTTTTAATTGTTTCTGTGTCTTAGATCCAACTGCTATGCTACCCAGGTTCTTTTGGGGGTGGTGCTACTGGTGTGGTCTCTCAGTTCTCCTGGGTTTGATGATCTAGTGGAGCTCCTCACTTGAGCTATTTGGGTTCTCTTGATGTAGTTGGATCTTGAATGTTAGTTTCTTATTTGTAGATGAAGTCTCGTTGCGGGTTGGCAATGTGACTCACCCCCAGCTTTGCTGTGCAAGCTGTTTTGGATGTGATTGTGGTTCCAGCTCTTGTGGAAAAGGTTGTCTGAAGTCTCACTGGTATGTGCTCCCTGTGGGTTCCCAGAGTCCACAGCCTGGGAGGAAGGGGTCTTGGGGCCTGAGGTTTGGGTACTGTTTCTTTGGCTGGTGTGGTGTGACTCTTGCTGGAGTAGCATCACTCTGCAACTCACTATGAGGGTCTTGGAGCCCGTGCCAGTGGGGGGCTGGTGTCTCATCTGTGGTTGAGACAGTGGGACTCTGGCCAAAGTGATTTCCCTCTCTGAATCACAAGGGCGTTCAGGATCTAGCAGCTGGGGATGTGAGAATCTCAGAGACCATGGTTGAAACAATGTGACCTTGTCCAGGGAGGCAAGTTCTCAGTAACTCACCAAGCTGTCCAGCGGTAGGTAGCCAGGAGGGGGATGTCATGGATCCTGCTGAGGAAGCTGTGCACCCTTGGTTGGAGAGACACACATCCAGCAGCAGCTCACAGAGGGGTCCAGGAGCCATCTGCAAGGAGTGTGCACTCATGGGGCCCACACGCTGGACTGAAGTGATTGTGGTGTGCCTCCAGCCCCATGGAGGGAGAAGTTCCAGTTTCTGCTTTGGGGGATATGCACCCTTGGTTGGATAGGCATGCTTAGCAGCTGCTTACAGAGGCGCCCAGGAGCTGTCTGCTGGGGCAGTGGGCTCAGGGGGCCTGTGAGCTGGAGCAGTGCTACCATAGGGACTGGATGCCAGTAGCTGGGTTGTGCCTTGCAATGGCTCAGAGAAGCACCCAGTGGCCACCTGCTGGGGCAGCGGGCTCTGGGGACTTGTGCGCTGGATCAGTGTGACTGCAATGACCAGAGGTCGGCAGCAAAGGAGGGGGAAGTTTGAGTTTCTGCTGTCCAGGCCTTGCCCCCTTGGTTGGATATGATTATGCCTACTGGCAGCTCACAGAGGCACTTGGGAATCGCCTGCTGGGGTGGCGGCCTCAGGGGGCCTGCATGCTGAAATCACGTGACCATGGTGTCTGCGGGTAGGCAGCCGGGAAGGGGGAAGTCTGAATTTCTACTGCTGGGGCTGTGCACCCTTGTTTGAATATGACTGCACCCAGTGGGGGCTCAAGGAGGTACCCAGGAGCTGCCTATAGGGGCAGCGGGCTCGGTAGGCCTGACTGCTGGAAAAGCGCAACTGTGGTGGTCAGCAGCCAGGGAGGGGGAAGTCCCAATTTTTGCTGCCTTGCACCCTTGGTTGAATTCACATGTGCCCAGCAGGGGCTCACAGAGGTACCCATGAGCAGCCTTTTGGGTGGTGGGTTCAGGAGGCCTGCGCGCTGGGAAGGTGCGACTGTGGTGCCTGGTGGTCGGCAGCTGTGGAGTGGGGAAGACTCAGTTTTTGCTGCCGGGGCCTTGTGCCCTTGATTGGATTCGCGTGTGCCCAGCTGTGGCTCACAGAGGCACCGGGGGCTGTTTGCCAGGGTGGAGCACTCTGAGGAGCCCTTGCACTGAAGCCACGTGACCACAGTGTCTGTGGGCAGGCAGCCGGGGGAGAGGAGGAAGGGAGGGTGTCAGAATTTCTACTGCGGGGGCCGTGTGCCCTTGTTTGAATACGAGCGCACCCAGTGGGGGCTCACAGAGGCACCCAAGAGCCGCCTTTGGGGTGGTGGGCTCAGGAGGCCTGCGTGCTGGGAAGGCACAGCTTAGGTGTCCGGAGGTCGGCTGTTGGGGAGGGGGAAGTCACACTTACTGCTGCGGGAGCTGTGCACCCTTGGAGGTGGAAGTGGGTCTGCTGACCTGCGGGCGGGGCAGCAGGATTTTGACTGGAGTGGCTACAGGGTCACGGGCAGTGTCCAAGGCCAGTCTGGGTGGTGGTGCTGATGAGTTCCTAGATGAGGCTGCTCTCCCCTTCAAGATGGCGTGGGCTCTGTGCCCGAGCCCTGCAGCCCAGGAAGTGCCCGCAGCAGTGGTAGGTGCTCCCTGTCCAGGAGAGCCTGGTCTGCCAGCCTCTGCTACTCCTTCCGGATTTAACTGTCCCTCCCTCACCCACACACACACCACACACATCCACACACTCTCCTTTCACCCCCTCACTCACTCTCACCCTCTTCCTCACCTCCGTCCTGCTAGCCGTTATCTTCTGGAACTTAAGGTCATTTTATCAATGCTTTATTTATAGATGTAATCGATTCCATTCAGAGAAATGCCTGAAGAATTAGATCATAAAACAACAACAACATGGAACAAAGTTGTACAAACAAAGCATGAGAAAGGTCTTGTCCTCTCTGATATTTGTGATTCCCAAGCTCTGGTTTTTGGAAAGGCCACAAGTAGGTAGAATTGAGTGTAAAAAACAAGGGGAGCAGCACATGATGGATCACAAAATGCTGTCTTACCACAATTATTTTCTAAATACGGCCATAATTACACTTAACTGTTATTAGTTACATATCACAGTGATGCTAATGAAAATGACATGTCTAAAAGGGAACATTTACATAAACTCTGTATTGGAGGGCCATAAAAGCGATCCGGCAAAAAAATTCAAAACTTCAGATTTCTAATTAGGTAATTGGCAATTGGATCTATTTTACCTTTTTATGTTGAGAGGTAATGTTTTTAGGATCAAAAGCCTTCCCCCCCCTCATGAATGTTAAAGTAATAAATAAGCATCTGTCTAAAACAATTATTTTGCGGGTAAAATAGTTCAGTCTTTATACCAGTGTTACAAAAATTCTGGTTTTAATAACCCAAAGCTCAAGGGCCTACACAGAATTTCTTGTGAGAAACACACACAGAAATCTAGTATCTTATAACATTACTCAGACTTCACATTTTAATTCTATTTTTAGTAAAACTTGATTATTAGTAGACATAATGGAACTGTGAAGCCTTGGTCAGTATGTAATAAATAACGTATCATTACTTACAGCACTAGAAACTCCTTATCCCTCGAAAACAGGGCTAGAAAAGTGAAATATACAGGATAGCCCCAACTTCCCGTTGTTTTTTTTCTTTCTGAAATTGCAAGCAAATAAGAACCGACCAGATTCTCTGAAGAAGTATGTGTAACACATTCTAATCTCCTGTGTGAACTCAGGTCTTCTGCCCTTTCGACTCTGGCTGTGGCCTTCCGAGACCACCAAGGAACTCCAAGCACGCCATTCTTTGTCATAAGCTTATCGTACTCTTTATTTTATGTAGCCCACCTATCGGAGTATCAAATTTACCTTCAAAATCCTGGCCTTGTGGTTTTAAAAACATCCAAAGTGAATTCTTCTGGAACAGCTCTTTAAGACCTCAGCTTGGCTAGTCTGAACCCCAGGGTGATTAGTGGCAGGATAATCTCCTAGGGTGTCGGGCTCCATCTTCCTTCACATTAGGTACAAGCTCTCTTTTGGCAACAGTGTGTCTGCTGATCACATCCAAAAGGAATAGATGGGGTTTGACTGGTAGAAGGATAAACACGCATATAGGACTGATCCTAAGGGGAAGAATGAGTGCCAGTATCTGAACACTCATGAGTAATATGAACTTAATTAGAGGCCTGGTGCATGAAAATTCATGCACTGGAAGGGGGATCCCTCAGCCGGGCCTGCCCCCTCTCACAGTCTGGGAGCCCTCAGGGGCGGGAGGTGACCCAGCGATCAGGGGAAGATAACGCCCCCATCACATCTCTGCTGCTGCCACTGCCAGCAGCGCAAGCCTTGGCCGGCCGGCCCTGGTTACCTGAGCCTTGGGCAGCCCTGGGCGGCTGGGCAGCCAACATCTGAGGCTTGCCTACGCCTTGGGTGTTGGCTGGGCAGCTGCCACCTGAGGCTTGCCTGCACCTCAGGCCAGCCCTGGGCGGCTGGGCCCGCCTGGGGGCAGGCCCAGCCTTGCCGAGTGCCTGCCGCCCTGGCGGGGCTGAGGGGACTGGGTGCTGCCATCTTGTGGCTGTGGGCACCACCATCTTTGCAATGGCGTGAGGGTCAATTAGCATATTCCCTCTTTATTAGATAGGATGATAATACATGTATATGGAGTCCCGTCACTACTGAAAAGCATGGGCTGTGTAGCTCAGAAAGTGAAACGGGGGTGTCTGGGATCACACAAAGCACCCCAAAGCCCTTGTCATGCTCTTGCCCAATATCTGTTCAATTAGCATTACCTTCCAGGACTTGCATTGACATGGGGAAATGAGGGAGATGAGCTCCCTGCTGCTTCAGGAACTCTCGATTCACATGTTCCCTGACCGTGACAGCTTGGAACACAGTATCCACCTGAGCACAACAAGGCCTAGTCAATCACCAGTCAATTAACCCAGTTCAGGAACTGGGTAAGAAGCTGGCAGGGGTGGCAAGTGACATCCAGTTCTCTCCTACACTGTGTGCCACTCTGTCTCTCCCCCGACAGCTTCTGGCATGAAGATGCTGAGTCCCCCTGACATACAGTGGCACATTTGGCTGAAAGGGGGACATCTGGGGAGGCTTTCTGTAGCAATCTGCAGAGGCTGAATGAGATATACAGGCTTCACAAACTGGGTTGACTAAACAATGACATATTTATTGTGATTCTTCCTCTCTTTTTTGAAGTTCAAAATTCCTTGTCATCCCTGGGCTGAAGCCTATGTGCTTGAGAGGAATTCACAATTAAGCCATCAGTGGCCTGCTACCACTTCCGGATGACCTCCACCTACAGCAGGCAGGAGGCAAGTGATCGTACCTGCATTCATGCACATGGCTTTCTCCCAATAAAGCAGGACCGTCCATGAGACAAAAGAAAGCAATCCAAAGACAGCTTTTGTGATCATCTTTCATTAGCTCTTGGTGTATGAAATATTTTCTTCAATGGGTGAAAACAGAGACAGATAATTAGGCATCTAAATATTTCCAGCAATCAATAATCAACACTGATCACTGAGAAAGAGGAAGTTTCTTCATCAGGGTATAAGATGAGTCCTGCTTTGGACCCACTGACCTGTTCAGCCCCAACTGCTGCCATTCCCCAAGTGATCCCACGCCCCAGTGGAACCTCTGTGGTGTTCCCAAACCTGTCCAGATGGCTTCCTCCTCCTTGACTTTACACCTGCCATGTGCTCCTAACTTTGCTCTTTGGGCACCCTCCTGCATATCTCCTCATGGGAACCCACCTTCCATCCTCACTTCTTCCTTGATACCTTTCTGATCAACCCACCTTCCACCACCACCTTTGCTGAGAAAGCCAGCTCTCCTTTTGGCTCCCATTTCATACTATTTATTTCTTTAAAATGTAACTGCTCTCCTTTCACCGGCCACAGACATCAGCTAGTGCCTCTCCTGTAGTAGTTTCCGCTTGGATGTTGAGAATATAGACACAGTCCCTGCCCTCTTGGGGCTCATATTCTAGTTGAGAAGAAAGATAATAAACACACATATAAAAATGATGCCAGGTAGTGCAGTGATATACAGAGGTTTCTCTCATGGGTACTGGAGAATCTAGAAAGGGTGTGGCATTCGCATAGCAGGTGTCAGTAGATGTTGAATGAAAGAGCAAATGAAAGGAGCTTTTAGTGGACTTCTTACTATGTCCTCACTCTTTCCAGCACTGGAGGATATAAAAGAAATAAAAGCTCATTTTACTTGGTTTTACAGTTGGAAAGATTTCTCTTCTCAAAGAATATCTTTGGGACACTATTTGTGGTAATAAAGAATTTTCCCTCCAAATAGAATACAACAAACAATTTCCACAGACAGGAACATGTTATGAACATCTTCTGCCTGTCAATGGACTAATCATTGGGATAGATCTCCCACAGACACATAAAAATGATGCTTCTCTTCTACAGGTTTCTCCTGGATTCTGTGACATATGACTTAGAACAAACATTTGTAGTCTATATTTGGTAAAAAGTCTGATTCCATCAAGTAAACAAAGCATTAGAAAAAATAATTTTATTTCTTTGCTAAACTAAATCCATTAAGAGTAATACAAGTAGAACTGAGGACAAAGGGTGAGCTGTGGCCCAGCTGATCTAGGCTGGGTGCAGCGAGGCAGGTCTTCTCCAGGTGCCTGGGCCAGTTACACAGCTCTGCTTTAAGCTGCAGGCCGGTTCGGGTCTGTTTCACTTGTCTCTCATTGTGTACAGATCAGCTGAGGGAATAGACTGTCCGGCTCATGGTCTTTGCAAGGCAGATGCAGAAGCTCTTAGAGGAGTGGGTGTAAACATGCAATGCCTTATGGGCTAAGATCCGGATTGGTATATGGGTGTGTCTGCCCACCATTCATTGGCCAACAGAAGTCCCTTGGTCAAGGTCAACATCAGTGAGATAAGATAGAAAATGCATCGCATGAAGGTCAGCATGTGCTTGTGTTGGGGAGGGGAGGAAACTAAAAAATAATTTTGCTGAAAAATAGTGTAATCTATCATGACTTTTTATATTTAAAAGAAAACCTTTATTTTTGGATTTGGCCCTCTACACATGAATTATTTAAAGTATGCCTTTCCCACTCCTGAGCTGGTTAATTATAAGTATGTTAGATTAGCCAGAACTATCATCTTCAGTAAGACAGGTACCTGGGAGACTTGGAAAGATCCGTGGACGGACTCTGCAGCCGCAGCCACAGCCGCAGCCAGGCAGTCCAGCTGAGTCTTCGCCCTGCTGTTTGAAGAAGGGGCTTGTGGGTGGGTCTGCAGCTCTGATCTGGCTTCGAAGCCATGCATCGAGCTGCCTGAAACAGACCAGACAGGCAGGAATTCCGCCTCAGCAGATGTGCACATGACTTCACTGCTCCCATTCCAGTATCACCTCTCCCCTGTCACCAACCGGCAACCCACAGCAAAGGATGCTTTTCTGATCATTCTGCACTCATTAAATGCAGCTGTCACAATAGTGGATGCGAGGATACGTGCACAACTTCCCTGCCACGTCAAAATAAAGCTAAAAAGCTTTTTAGAAAAGAGCCGAAGCCTTTGAAGCTTATTCTCAAGGAATATTGGGAATACATGTATCACCTTTTGCTGTTGACAATAGAAAGTGTTCCATTGCAACACAAATTAAATCTCTTCCCAGAATAAAGAAGCATCAGTCATCAAAATTTTGCAGCAGAAAGTGTTTGGCCAGCCAGTTGGGGTTCAATTGTACTATTCTTGGGTTTGAGTGACCTGGAGGTTCCATAGTCACTGGACTGGTTGATCCCTGCTAGTGGTTTTAGTGGGGTTGAGTAGTTAGTTCCCTGACTCTTATAAGAATGAAATGCACAGACATCTACTCCACACCTCCTTAGAGAAGCAAAAGAAACAAATGTAGAAGGGGTTAACACAGACCCACTGCAGTAGACCCTCTGGGTGGAGGTGAAGGCCTTCTAGGATTTGGTGTAGTGATCAGAATCCTTTTAACAACCCACAGGCCTGCAGGAAACAGGAAAAAGGACTATAATCAGTGCTATGCTTCTTGACGCAGCACCTCCTGAACCTCCTGTGTTTACTGTCAGTCTTGACTGCTTGGTCAGCTCAGAAGCTGACCCTGGCGTTCTCCGCTGAGATGCCTGCCAGTTTCCCCTGGGCTGGGTGATGGGTCATCGGCTGTGCTCGCTCAGACACACTGCCCATCTCAATTCTGATCACAGTGGGGATCACTCCCTCCCTGTTGTGACATCATCTGCTCACACATCCCCATGAGCTTGGGAGTTTGAGAGTAAGGACTGGCTTTATCATCATATGTTTGGCCTTAACAGGGTAATGCAGGACTTGGGCCAAAAAATGGCGAAGAAGAGAGCAAGGTGATCAAGGGCATCAGACAATTTCAAGGTTTGGGTAGGCACGTCTTGCAGCCAGATGTCGCTTGTGCACACCCGGTAGCACAGGTACAGCTGTCTCAGCCTCGCCTCCTCCACCTCTGGCTCCTGGCACAGAGGCGGTGATAACTGATTAAGAGAAGCACTTGTCTCCTGTGTGAGTGCATCAGTCAGGGTCCAGCCCGGGACAATCTACCTCGCTAGATATTTGGAAGCTAGTTATTTCCTACCTCTCCGTCTCCACCGAAGTTCTCCTTTGGATTAGGGCCCGGAGGGAGCAGGAGAACGCGGCTGGCCATAAACAAAGAAGAGCAAGGACAATGGCTTGGTGACCGGCACCGTGAGAGCCGAGTGTCTGAACAGCTCAGGTGCCTCTTCTGTCACATCTTGCGCATCACAGCTAAATGAAGCGAAGCTGGCCACAGCTCTGGGGCCCGCTGGTCACCTCCTCCTCGCCCCGTGATCTTCTGATGTGGGTGACCTCGCGGGTGACTGCAAGGAGGAAACTAGGAGATTGAGATGCTGTCTCCACCTGATGCCACACGGTGAGAACACCCCCAGGCCCGAGAGCTGATGAATGTAAGGAATTGTGGGGAAACCTAGAACTGCCTGGGGTTTTAGTTCCTGTGCAAGGCACCTACTGCACATCTGAGGAGAATGTAGAGGAGAAGACTGAGGGTCAGAGAGCACCGAGCCTGGCGTGTTTCATGGGCTGAGGTGAGCACACGTGGGGGCACGGCCCATCGTCTGTACCTCCTCTTGCAAAGTGAATAATTCACTTACTTACTGGTTCCTTTGTCTGTACAGAAGTCCATTTTGACTGGATTTTCTTACTAATTTGAATTTATTTGATTTTCTTTATAAACTCTTATCAACAAATCAGGAAGCCTTGGTCGTGTGCCTGCACGTGCCAGGCACCTGTGCCAGGAACCTTTGCCGGGAACACCTGTCTCCCGCTGGTGCCGTGGCCGGCTCTGCCTCTTCTTCCTATGACTCACCGTGACTGTCCCTCCCAGAAGCTGTCTTAGAGGTTCAGTCTGGACGTTGGTCTCATCTTCTGTATCATTTCTTGTCTTAGGCTTTGTTATTTTTTCTGCCTGACACTATTTATAATTTGGAATTAATTCAGTGGCCTGTTTTATTTTTTATTTTTATTTTTTTCAAATATATTTTATTGATTTTTTACAGAGAGGAAGGTAGAGGGATAGAGAGCTAGAAACATCGATGAGAGAGAAACATCGATCAGCTGCCTCCTGCACACCCCCCACTGGGGATGTGCCCGCAACCAAGGTACATGCCCTTGACCGGAATCGAACCTGGGACCTTTCAGTCTGCAGGCCGACGCTCTATCCACTGAGCCAAACCGGTTTTGGCTGGCCTGTTTTATTATTTGTTTGCTCCTCCCAAAGGGCAGGGCCAGTGTCCATATCCTGAGGTTGGCACAGTGCCTGGCACATCATAAAAGTGACTTATGAGCATGACTAAATAGATATGCATGACGCATAGTATAACATTAAAAACGATCTACTCCTTTTTCTCAAAGATTTTAAAATATTGGGAGGAGCCATATACACAAGTAAGGAGCAAAACACAACATTGCAAGACAATTCCTTTTTAGAGTGACAACAATAACCCGGACAGAAGGGCAGTGGGTGATCTTGGCAACCATGAGGGTGGGTTCCGTTGTTCAGGTGAGGAGGTTGAGCAGAGAAGATAGTGGTTTATGGTGGACATAGGACCAGCATCCACCGACTTCTGAACAATGCTCGCCCCGCTCACTGTGATTTTGGATCTCCAGCCAAGATGAGTGAGTGTGTCTGAGTGTGGATGAGCATGTGTGCACGTGCATGTGGAGTGTATGTGTGTGTGTGTGTGTGTGTGTGGCCTCAGCCTGAATCCGCAGGTAATTTTGGTGTCCTGGAGGGTCTGGCCGGTCTGAGGCAAACCTGGCTGGGTACCTTCTGGTCTGTCTCATTTTGTCTCCAGCCCTAGCTGCTGCTCCCTAAAGCCAAGCTGACTGCGCTCCGCCCCTGTGCCTCTGTCATTGTCAGGAGTGACAGCAGCTTGCACCCATTCCAGGCAGCACAGACAGTACTTAATCATGTTATACATGCCTCTCTTAACAGTGCTGTACATGTACCGTTAATTTTGCTGAGAATTCAGTATAATGGGAAACGTTTTTGAGTTTTTACTGAAACTCCAGAGAATAACCCAGAGCGCTCTCAGAGAGCTGAGGGTCTGCCCGCCCTGGCCTTGGCAGTCTGTGAAGGAGCTGGCTGAGGGGGTGAGGGCAGGCCACCACCGCGCCTGGCGAGGGCCACCCCGACCCCCCCCCCCCCCCCGGCGTTAGAATGTGTTTTTCATTAACGAAGGCTTCAGAAAGTGCACCCACTGCCCCCAATTCCCTTCTTTGAAAGATGGAAACTTTAATGTGCAGTTAATTAAACGTTATGTTGATTTGCAAGCCCTGAGCTCTCAGAGGCCTCGGGGAGGTGGACGCAAGCTTGGAAATCAAACAACGGGAGGATGGCTCTCCCCCATCTGACCACAGAGCAGGCGGCACTGTTTGCTCCAGAGCCTGGGGGGCGGTCAGGGCGTGCCCGAGGCCAGGACCGCGTTCTGGGCCTGGCGGGCGCCTGGTGTGTTTACAGTGGGGAGGACCAGACCCCCGCTCTGGGAGGGGGCCTGGCCCAGTCCCACCTGCTCGGTGCTGCCTGCTCTCAGAGAATCGCCCTGGTAAGTACTTCAGCTCTGTGCGCTGAGAGGAGCTGGCCGTGCTGGGATTCTTTGCACAGCAAACCACTGCAGGCCTCGTGGGCACAATCACGGTGGGAGCAGGCCAGAGGCTGAGGCGGGTGAGGGTCAAATCCATCCCTCTCTGGGCATCCGCACGGGCCCTCCGAGGAAACGAGAGAGAAGGGGCTTGGAGGAGATGGATGCAGGGCGGGAGGCTGGGTGGGAGGCTGGGCAGGAGCCTCCAGCCGCCTTCCCCGCTCCCTGCTCCGAGTAGAGATGCGGAATGTCGTCAACTGCTTCAGAGCCTGTTCTCACAAGAGCAACTGGGGCTTGCTCCAGACAGCCAGCACCTGTTAGCAGCGACACACTCGTCATCTGTGTGGCCCTGGCTAAAGGCACAGCTTCTGCAGTTACCCATGACAGCGAGCAGGATCCCGCCGCCTGCCACTTCCTTCAGCCCATGCCCACTACCTACCATTAAAACGCACGGCCTGAGCATCCTGGCGAGCTCCCTCCCTGCAACTCTTCTGCGTGGTCATCCTGTCGGGACCGGGCTGGCGAGGGTTCCAGGCTGACTTGGAAAAGTATTGGCAGTGCCACTATATTCCTATTATGAATAAAAATTTTAAACCCCAGCTGATAAACATATTTTTTTCACACTGAATTCATCAGGAATACATTAACATTTTCTAAAAGGTAAAGACAGAAAAAAATGAAAGAATCAAAAGGAGAACACTAGGATGCATTTGGCCAGTAGGATCCCTGCTTCCATCCGCTCATTTCATGAGCCAGGGCGTCACCCCTGCAGCAGCCGACACTGGGGAGTTAGCTGTGGAAGGTTCCGCCGTGCAGGGCGAGAGGCGCTCACCCGGGAAGGGGATCTGGCTGGGACTCAGCGCCCACAGCAGAGGGCCTGCAGGAGGATCCAGGCAAAACAGGCGCCGCGGCATCAGTTAGAGCATGTGTGGAGGCAGCAGCCAGGCCTGCGGCGGCACATGGCGGAGCGGGTGCGGCCCGGAATCGCAGGCCCCGCAGGAGGGGGAGCCTGGCTGCGTCCTTTGCCGACGGCAGCCGGACCAGCGGCACAGGCAGCGTGCGGAGAGATCACCGGAAGAGAGAAATCGCATCCGTGCGCGTGCCAAGACCAAAGCTGCTGTTGGGCTCTGGCAGTTGGCAGGTGCCACCGTCTCCTTCTGTGATAATAATTGTTCCTAAATTAGGGAAATTATGAATGGAGCCCAAACCCATCTGCTTAAAATTCCAGCATGGTGACATTTCATAGTAAACAACAATGGCAACAACAGTGACAAAATCACCGGGATGCTTATTGCAAGAGCGACTCCATTCTTAAACGACGGACATTTAACCTTGTTCTGGTAACATCCTATAACCAGTAGATGTCTTAGCTAAAACTTCCAACATGCCAAGCAAGCACATCACGTTTTATTAGGGAAGAGACAGGAAGGACAGTGCCCGCTTGAGCGCATGCTCTTCATTCATCACTCGCCCGCTTCTCTGACCAGACGCTTCAGGGGGACCTCCCTGGGAGCCAGCCGGTGCTCCGGGGACACAGAGTGACCCCTGCCTTCCAGGACTTGGCCTTGCAGGGAGGACGGAGACTTACAGCTAAGCTGCCGGGAGACGCCAGCTTTTGTCAAGTGGACACCCCGAAGGGAGTGAGAAACCCCTTGCAATTGGCCCATAAAGTTAGGGGGGACTTACACCGAAGTGACACAGGCGGGATGGAGGGGGAGAGGGCAGTGCCTTTGGCCCCTCCCACCTGGTGGACGCTCTTGGCTCGGTTGCTTGCCAGCTGTCTACAAATGGTGGACCTCTTCAAGCCACAGCTTCCTCACTCATGAAACAGAGGGCAGTGCCTCTTCCCATGATGCTTTGAGACTTCAATGAGAAATTTGATAGAAAGAACATGCCAGGCCCTTAGGGTAGGGCGTGCTCAGATGGTGGCAGGTTGTGTCCCTGGGGGTGACTGGAGCCCAAAAAGGAAATCTGGGTCCCAATCCCCCAGCTTAGAGCCGGCTTGGCAAGGCAGCGCCCAGGGCCTGTGCGGGGCACTGGCAGTCTTCAGCAGGGAAGACACTCTTGGGTTTGTGTTGCATAAAGAACAGTTGGGAGACATTTTGGTCAATAATGGGGAGGGGATGGTGGAGGACAGTGAGCTTCCTGCTGCAAGACCAGGAAAGAGGTGACTGGGGCCAACTGGACAAGCCGTCCCGAATGTCTGTCTTGAGTTAGGGAGAGGGAGGAGAGGATTGTGACACATTTGGAAAGTAAAACGGGCAGGACTGAGAAGAGAGATACACAGAGAGACAAGGAGACAGGGAGAGAGAGGGAGATTGGGGAAGGAGGAAGAGAGGGTCAGGGCTAGGGAATGAAAGAGATAAAGAGACAGAGAGAGAGCGAGAGGGAGTTGGGGGAGATGTTGATGATGAGGTTGATGGTGATGAGACTGAGATGAAGAATACAGCAAGGAGGGCTGAGTGGCGAGGGTGTGAGGAGGGGCGCCACCTCCGGGTCGGAAGCACTGGGGCAGGCACAGGCAGCAGTGCTGACCCCAGCAGACGAGCTCCCTGTCCTCACTGCACTTACACTCAGTGAGGAGCTCTGTGGTTGAAATCCTTTTCTCCGACTGGCCTCACGAGGTCAACCTCTTGCTAGAGGCATCCAGCCAGGCAGGGGTTGCGATGTGAGGGTCAGAGGCTGACCCTACACCCTGGAGTCCAGCTGCTCTGCCTTCTGGTGGCACTTTGCTTGGTCTTGGCTTAAAGATCTCAGAAGAACAGCTCCAGGTTCTCCCACAAAAGTGTTCCTGGGGAAACGCAAAGAATGTGGACTTGCAGAAGTGACGGGGTTTCACCATTTCTTCACAGGCTGGTGCAGGATCTGTAGTGGTCTAAAGCAATGATTTCTGGATGGGTGGTGTCATTTAGCCACCCCTCCTTCAGTACTTTGCAGTGAGCATCCCTTGAGCACTCTGCATGGGAGAGCCCAGGCTGGAGGCTGTCCAGTACTGTCTTTCATCCAATGCCCCCTCCCCCATGAGAGCCTCTGAGGGCAGGAAGGGTTTGAGAGTCTCTGCGTTATAGGTAGGGGCAGCTGGAGCTCAGAGGTTAAATAACCCGGTCACACAGCTAGGTATGGCTGGAGATAATTTTTGAACCCTGATCTTTGGATTCTGAGAATAGAGCTTGTTATGGTATAACCAGGAGCCCAGTGCACGAATTCATGCACCTTGAAGGGAACTGTGGGCACAGGGATGCTGCAGTGGGCACAGGGCTGGGTGATGGCGCCAGCCCAGCTGATGGTGCCGAGCAATTGGGATCAGCGCCGGGCACCAGCAGCGGGTGCGAGCAGGGCCAGCACCAGCAACAGGTGGTAGCGCCGGGCAGGACCACAGCGTGTGGGAGCAAAGACTTTTCAGTAACCACCAGAGGCTCGCCCCAATGACAGCGACCGGTGCCCCACCTTGGTCTGGCACCCCACTCACCTGCTCCACCATCCTGCCGCGACCAACGCCTGCCATGTTCTGCACACGAGCCTTGGTGGTCAGTGTGCGTCATAGCGACTGGTTGTTCAGTTGTTCGGTTGTTCTGGTTGTTCCACCGTTTGGTCTATTTGCATGTTAGCCTTTTATTATATAGGATAGCCTATTGCCTCTTTCATACTTCTTGATTTTCAATGATTTTATTTTCCACTCGGTTGGGCACTTCAGAAAAGGAAGAAGTGCTAGGTGGAGAGAGAGGCTAGTGCCAAATTCATGGGCTATTTGTAAAAATCACAGGAGCCCTCTTCTCACATTCAAGTGCATACTCCATACACCTGGAATGTCTTTCCTTCAGAACAGTGATAAGCAACATGCAGTACTTAAACTTTAGGAATATAGCCCTTGACCTAATAATTTCAGGGAAAAACGTAGTTCAGATTGTTGAATCCTTTGAGTACACACTTGCTCACTCAAGTTCAAGCAGCTGTGGCCCTCTGGCTGTGGCTGACCCTGGTATACAGAGGCCCAGGAACTCACCACCATTCCAGAGATGTGACATTGAGGCCATGTACATGCATCTAGTGCCCAGTGTGGGGTAAAGAGTCAAAGAGACACAGGCCTTGCTCCTTGCCACACACATCCTCAAGGAAGAATCCTGCCTGGGTGTTCCCTTTTCACTAGTTCACCAGAAGTTAGTGGATAAGGAAATCCCATCAGAGAGCATTTGCAACTTTTCCTCTCCAGTGCTGTGATACTCCATAGGACACTCTAAGTTCCCACCCAAACGATAGGTCCCCTCTGGCCTTCACTTCTCTAATGACTGCAAATTATATATGGATCGAACTTTTGTGTCTCTCTTCTACAGTTGAAACCGTGTGCTTATTTAGCTCTAAATAGTTTATTCTTTTTTAATTTTTTTAAAAATTTATTTATTTATTTCCCCTCTTATGATTTATTATTTAAATCTTTATTGTTGAGAGTATTACAGATGTCCCTCTTTTTCCCCCCCCATTGCTCCCCTCCACCTGGTTCCTGCCCCACCCCAGGCCTTCCCCACCCTATTGTCTGTGTCCATAGGTAATGCATATTTGCATATAAGATCTTTGTTTAATCTCTTCCTGTCCCCCACCTTCTTCCCTCAGTCTGTTCCATTTCCATGCCTCTGATACTATTTTATTAACCAGTTTATTCTGTTCATTAGATTTCTTATTTGTTTATTTTGATTTTTAGTCTCAATTGTTGATAGATATGTATTTATTGTCATTTTATTGTTCATATTTTTTTCTTTTATTTTTTCTTCTTCCTCTTCTTAAAGAATACCATTCAACATTTCATTTAATACTGGTTTGGTGGTGATGAACTCCTTTACGTTTTTCTTGTCTGTGAAGCTCTTTATCTGACCTTCAATTCTAAATGATAGCTTTGGTAGGTAGAGTAATCTTGGTTGTAGGTCCTTGCTATTCATCACTTTGAATATTTTTTGCCACTCCTTTCTCATATGCATAGTTTCTGTTGATAAATCAGCTGACAGTCGGATGGGCACTCCCTTGTAGATAGCTGTTTTTCTCTTGCTGCTTTTAAGATTCTCTGTCTTTAGCCCTTGACATTTTAATTATGACGTATCTTGGTGTGGTCCTCTTTGGGTTCCTCTTATTTGGGACTCTCTGTGCTTCCTGGACTTGAAAGTCTATTTCTTTCACCAGGTAGGGGAAGCTTTATATCATTATTTCTTCAAATAGATATTCAATATCTTGCTCCCTCTCATCTTTTGGCACCCTTATAATGCGAATGTTGGTATGCTTGAAGTTGTCCCAGAGGCTCCTTACACTACCTTCATATTTTTGGATTCTTTTTTCTTTTTGCTCTTCTGCTTGGGTGTTTTCCCCTTCTCATATTTCAAATTGTTGATTTAATTCTTAGAATCCTCTATTCTACTGTTGAATCCCTGTATATTCTTTATTTCAGTCAGTGTATGTTTAATTTCTGATTGGTCCTTTTCCATGTGTTTGGCATTCTCACTAAGATCCTTGAAAATCTCACTAAGTCCCTTGAAGCTCTCATGAGGATTCTTGAGTAACCTTACAATTGTAGTTTTGAACTCTTGTATCTAGTGATTTGCTTTCTTCCATTTCTTTCATTTGTGGAATATTTCTTCGTCTCCAAAGTGGCTTAGTCTCCCCAGTCACCTGAGTTGGGCACTCTAGGTAGGCCCCTCTGTGTGCACAGTCTTGTTGTAGTTGAGACTTGATTACTGTGTCACTGGGAGGAATTGACCTCCAGGCCAATTGGTTGTGAGGACCAGCTGTGACTACAGTGGGAGAGCTGCTGTGTAGGAGACACCTCTATGGAGTAGGGTTTGCTTCAGTGGGGCTTTGGTGTTCACTGAATCTGCCCCTTTAGTGTGTCACTTATGCATATGTAGAGTTGTAATCTGGTATGGCCTGGTGCTGGCTCTTGGGTCTCCAGGGAGGTGCAAAGTCAGCCACTGCCTGGGGCCACCCAGTAGGAGCTACAGCGAGATCTGCAGATTCCTCCTCCTCTTTGTATTGTGTTTGGAAGTGCCCAGGTGA
This sequence comes from Eptesicus fuscus, assembly GCF_027574615.1. Lineage (NCBI taxonomy): Eukaryota > Metazoa > Chordata > Mammalia > Chiroptera > Vespertilionidae > Eptesicus > Eptesicus fuscus. The sequence continues at coordinate 64,008,621 of NC_072488.1, forward strand.
GGCCCAGCTGTGAAGCAAGGCAGGCTGTTGCTAGTGCAAGTCTTGGGCCTTTTATTGATAGGTTTGGGGTTCCCTGACCCAGCTGCAGCTTATTTGAGAGATTTTAGCAAAATCTGAAGCCTGAGCAAGGACAGGCCATTCATATGCAAAAGCTGCTGCACATAGGTTGGGTGTGACTGCAAATTGGATGGGGTGGGGTCTCAGGGAATCACCAGGGAGGAGCAAACAGAAATGGCTGCCAGTCAGCCCTGAGCCTGGGGAGGTCCCAGCACAGGAACAATGACCCCTGAGAGCACCTCCATCTAATGCCAGACAATCCAGTTCCTCCTTATATGTGTCTGTGTCCCTCAGAGCCTCACCCTGGTGCTGGAGCTCAGAGGAAGCGGACCTTGTAAGTTCAATTCATGTGCTAGCCCTTTAAGAGGAACAGCTGGGTTTCCTGATGCCTCCGTGTCACTGAGGCCCAATCCCCGCTGGTTTTTACAGCCCAAAGTTATGGGGGCTTCTTTTCCCAGCTCTGGGACCCTGGCCTGGGGGTCTGGGTGGAGCTGGGACCCCTTGCTCCTCTGCAGAGACAATCTCCCTCCCGATTAAAAAACTGGCACACCTGGGTGTCAGTCCAGCCCATTCCGTGTCTCCACCCCTCCTACCAGTCTCAGAGTGCTTTCCTCTTTACTTCTCTAGTTGTAGGACTTCCATTCAGCCAGTTTTCAGGCAGTTCTGGATGATGGTTGTTCTATATTTTAGTTATAATTTTGATGTGGTTGTGCGAGGCAGGGAGTACAAGCTTTTACCTATGCCACCATCTTGGTTCTCCTCCTAAATAGTTCATTCTTAATATTTATTAAATAAGAGAACATTTCTTTCTAAAATCCTGTCTATCCTTCCTCTACACTAGTTCTTAGTGCCCCAAAACATGTTGAAAACATGGAATTTTTTCAAGTTCTGCATTTCATGCAACTTTTAGCCACATTTTCTTTCTCCTTGCCTGCTACCACACTGCCCCAACCCCAAACCCAAATGCAGCCAACAAGTCCTTCTTGAATAGGGCAATATTAAAGATATTTGCACATACTAAAAATATTCTATATATGTAACTCATAAAAATATGCAGACCATAACATTTTTTTCTAAATTGTATTTAATGAAAAACACACACAAACACACACACATACCACACACCCACGTTATAGTTTAAAATTTTAATGACAAGAGTAAGGACAGTTATTGGTGAATGGCGACCAGGTCTGGCAGAAGATGGTAGGTTGTGCTTTGATTCCAGAAACCAAGACCTGCCTGTGTCCATGGAGTAGAAGGTAGTGGAAGGCTGCTCACTCCACCCAGACTTGGAGGTATGTCCCGTGCCGTCTCCAATGGGAGGAAGTTCTTCTCCATCTCAGGGTCCTGGGCTTCACGTGGCTGGAAGACACTTGTGGTGGGCACAGTGTGGTCAGCTGAGGAATCTAGACCAGCTTCTTCCTTGGCTCCATCCTCAAGAGGGCAGAGGCAAGGTTCCTCTCCCTCCTTGGTCTGGATAGACTTCTCTTTCAGATACAATCTAGCTCTAAGATGGTATCTGGAAAATATTCTTAGGGGACAAACTCCTGCCACCGTCTAGCATTTTTGACAGCTTTAGGTTATTTATCAAGTCAAATTCAAAAGAAAGTCAAAGATGATGAGAGACATCCAGATACTGTTCTCATTATGTGTGTGGCACTTAAATAAGGGGCTGTTGAGAAGGAATATGAAAGCACTCAGAAGGGAAGTTGGTGATGATGCTCAGTTGTGAGGTCTGCGTTGCTGGACTGGCCTTGCCTCTAGCTAGATTTTGAGAGTTTGTTGCATCAGAATTTGTCATGTGAATTCGGAGCTCACTATGTCTGTCGTTTCCAGGCATGAAGACCACAGTGGGTCTTTCTCTCTGCAGAAATGTTACCGAGGGACTTGACCTATGGGGTTGGTCAGGTGGATCTCGCCGATGTGGTTGGAGTGTATGGCACTGTGGGGTTTTGGCCCTCTGTATGGACAGACACTGAGTCTCTGGCTAACTGGAGTCACTGGTCAAATGGACGCGGTGGCCTTTCTTAATAAAAGCATGGGCTGAAGGAAATTGGCATGAACTCATCAGTCACTCAAGATGGGCTGTGAGCTGTTTTGGCCTTTGAATTGCTTATTTGTATAAGTTAACACATTTCTTATTTGTGGAAAAAACGGCAGTTTAGATCCAAAGACCTGGAAACTTTATTATTAGTACCTCAGGGGCAGGGACCATGCCCTTCGATCTGTGTGTTTCCTGCGGCATCTAACAAGGCCAGGTGCCTGTAGGAGGCTCCACCCTAACAGGCATCTTCCCACTGCTTTCACCCTCACAATAAGCTTAGGAGGGATGCGGTTATTATTAGGTTTGTTTTGTAGCTAAAACATTGAGACAGAGTGCGACTAAGTGGTTCTTCTAAGTTCCCACAACTGGTTAGTGACTGAGCTGGCCTTTGAGGGCACTCTCTCTACCCTCCTTCCCATGGCGACCTTGAGGGGGTTCTGGGAAGGAAGTGTGGGATGGGGTACCTGGGAAATTGTCTCACTGCGTCCCTCTCAAGCTGACTCCTGTGAGGGGGTGGCAGCCTGTCGGGCCCAGGGAGATGAGGTCTACAGAGAGTCATCCAGCCTCTGGCCACGTCACTGTGTCCCCCACCACTCCTTTCTTCCCATTGACCTCAAGTCCTTCTCAGTCAAGCTTAAGCCAATAGCTCTCATCCCTACCAAATGGGGATGAAAAACAGAGGTTACAATATAATATTCTGTGTATAAATCCACAGTTCAATGAGAAATAAAAGCGCGCGCACACACACACACTCACCAAAATTCCTACAGGCTTCCATTGCAATAGTAAAAAGCTCATAGTTCTGCCTTTAGAATTTTTCCCCCTTTGGAAAATACCCCTTAGATTATTAATTAATTTCTCATAAATAATGTTTCTTAGCTGATACAATTACCATATGTATATTGTACAGTAAATAGTCGAACTTTAAGCTATGGGTGTTAGAAGTCTTGCTAGTAAACTTTTGCAATTAGGAATGAGAACATCTTCTATGGAAATACATGCCATAAATACTAAATTCTTGGGAAGAGAGTGTCCATGAACGTGAATTATGTCACGTTGTCTATCTGAATCTTAAAGCATCAAGAACCAGGTTTTTAAACTGGGAAACACATCAGCGCAGCAGCGGTCTGAGCTGCACTGGAGGATGTGCTGTGGCGCGGGCTCTGCTGTCTTATTCTCATTGTGGATTGTGTCTGCGCGTTTGGATGAGATTCTATTTAGAACGGAATCAGGACCTTCCAAGTGGACAGCTGACCTCCAGCGGGAGAGGGCCAGGCCAGAGCGCTGGGCGCGGCAGGAGGAGGGAGGCGAGGGCAGATGGAGGCAGGAGCTATGGCAGCCAAACCAAACCTGCCAGCTCTGCTCAGCTGCCCGCTCCTTTCCTGGCGCCGCCCTTGACCGGCACAGCTACCAGCAAAATGCAGAAACGAGGAACACGAGAAGATGTGCGGAGAGGCCCGTAGGTGGGTGCAGACTTCTGGGGGCAGGAAGTCACTTTGATTTTTGCCTAAAGGAGAGATGGCAAGAAGGATAAAGAGAAGGAGGGAAGAAAGGGAGAGAGGAGGAGAGAGGAGCAGAGAGAAAGGAAAGTGAGAGGAAGCGGGGAGAGAGGCAGGGCAACACCGGTCAGTGTCTGCAAATAACAACCGTCAGTATCAGAAAATAACAGACAACTGGAGGCGGAGGGGCCTCAGTTGCTGAAAATCTGCTCAAGAGATTTAGCCCCTAAAAGCTGGCAGCTGGCACCTGTCGCCACCTCACAGGCGCCGAGGGCGGACTGGGTCACAGGAATGAGCCTCACTCATCGGTGTCCTGGACATCGTCCCCGTGGCCTCCTTCCATCCCCATGCTGGTGCGCCCGCTCAGGCCTCTGCAGCCTTCTCTCCAGCTGCCGCCATTGCACTGTCTCCTGCCCGGGGGCCTCAGCAGCCCCATCCGCAGAGCAGACGCCCAAGGCCTCCATGCTCCAGCTTCTGGCCTGTGCCTGCCTCGCCTGCTGCCTCTCCTGCCACCCTGACCTTGAACCCGGTGCTTTGGCTGCCCAGAAGAATTGGCCGTTTCCCCAAACAAACCAAGCTTCTTGCGGTGTTGCCCATGCTGCTTTCTCCATCTGGGTAGTAAAAGCCACAGCCTCTCCGGGGGCTCACGGGAGCACCAGGTGGGGCTGGCCTTGACCCTCCGCGGCCGGCCCCTGAACCATCTCCACTTTCCAGAGAACCAAACCGAAGCCTGGGAAGGTGCTCGGCTGCAGGGAAGGCTGGCCTGTGTGCACACGTGTGTCAGATAAGGAGAGAGGAGAGAGAACTGACGTCCATTTAGCACCGACTATGTACCAGCAATGCTAGGCGCGGATATGCATTCCCGATCTGAGATGCTATGATCCGAACGCCAAGCTGTCCTATTTGTCTAAAACAGAGACATTTGATCAATGTTTAGTTGGAGGAGAGACATTCTGTCTCCTGCAGACTTCGTTTGACGCCGAAGCATCCTCTGGTGTGATGATAAAGGAGCTTCTCTCACCTGCTCCTCTCCCATCTTCCATCTTCTTTCTCTTCCTTTGCTGACAGGTGTCTGTCTTCGCGAGAAGAGCTCTGGAGAATCGGGGAAGAGAGGAGGAGGGAGGAGAGACAGAAATGTGGGTTTTTTCAAGAAGCAGGAAAATAAAGGTGTGTCCGTGTGTCGTTTGCAGCCTTGTCAGGTACCATTTCTTTAGAAGTTTTGCTTCCCTTCCTCATGCCCAGCTGGCTCTTCATCATTTTTTAATATCTCTGGGGATGGGGACGTGAAAGTGAACCGTGGGTCGAGGCCGGGAATGGGGGTTTCTGGGGTGCTGTGTCTGAACCTCACTTGTCTTTGGGGCCGTGCTTTTCCTGGGAGCACCTTTACCGGCGCCGGAGGCCTGTTCACCATTCCGGTCACATCATGGTCCCTGGATGACTGCATCGCACCTCCTCCCACCATTTACATTTCAAACTGCCACCCGCCTGCTCTTGATCAATTATTTAGTAACACTGGCCACTTGTGAGCTTTTCTGAGCTCATATTTTATGTGACGGTCCAATTTTTAAATCCAAATTTTCTTTCCCTGAATCCTTGCGTACTTTTCTAGATGAAATGCTGCTGATTCCTTTGAGCCCCCGGCACCTGAAATATCAGCCGCCCTTTGCAGCCGTCCACCTGGCCATTCAGTTCACAGGACCGAGTCCACCTGGCTCCATCCTACTGGCCTCTGACTCGGCCAGCTCCCCCTCAGGGGAGCCCCACCTTTTAATAAGCAAAGGAAGGGCTTTGGAGCCCACAGCCTCAAGGTCTCTCCTGTCTTTAATTACTGACTGAGTCTACGAGAAGCAGAAGAAGGGACACGGGCTTTAGAATTCAACAGCGTTTGGGTGTGCTCCTGGGTTCCGGCACCGGCGGCCTTATTTGTGTGAGGCGCTGGGTAGGTTGTGTACTCTACTGAGACGCACTTCCTGGACTTCCCCGTGGGCATGGAGATATATGGGGGCAGGGAGTTAAGAAGAAAGCATGAAGCAACACCTACAACACACATTGACTGTAGACATGCGGTAGCCGGTGCACCACGGATTTCATGCTGACCCGCTCAAACATTGCAAGTGAACGGTTGGCACAGAATCAACCCCCAAGAGCTGTAGGCATTTGGTGGTGGTGACACCGGCACCCACGTAAAACTCTCCCGCTGCCAACGTGCAGCAAAACAACCCCAGTTCTCTGAGCTGGAAGTTGGGGTTTGTCTTGAACACTTGAATTCCAATTCTAACACTTCTTGGTTGTGTCATTTTGAAAGAAATTATTTAATTTTCTTGGGCCCCCATTTCATTGTCTGCAAAATAGTCTCAATGAAACTTGCTTTGGGGAGACACTGGGAACAAATCAAATGCTAACGCAGTAAACTGGCCCTTGTAGGCATGCAACAAGTAATTTTTCTCTCTTGACATCATGATAAGTTAATGTCTGTCCATAAGTAAGCTCTGATCAAGTCTCAAAAAAGGAAGAAGTAGAAGGAAGGTTCAGATTTTTTTATTTTGTTACTCAATGTATTATTAGCTTTTAAAGGAAACAAGGCACCTCCTTCACCACATAAGAAAACAGAATCTACAATTATTTTGGCAAGAAAAAGCAGCATAAAGACAATTGACATTCTCTGCATATTGCGTCTCATCTTTCGTTTTACAGTTTTCAGAAACCAAAAGTCCATCTTTCTCTAAAGACCTTTCTAGTTTCTGGAAAGAAACCACCGCCCCGCTCTAGCAGCCCTGTTTCGTTTGGCTGACTCAGCGCTGTCCTGTGGGCGCGTGCCGGAGGCAGGAGGCAGGAGGCAGGAGGCAGGAGGCAGGAGCTGATTTACGGCTGCCCCTGGCCTGGCAGGTTACAGGTTAACCGCCATCACAGGCCGCCCTGCTCTGTGACTCTCATCACAGCCTCCCCGGGCTCCTCAGTGGTGAAATCACAGCAGGGGAGAACGCGAAGCTTGCACTTGCTCATTTATGCCCAGGTGAGAAGAACAGCCAAGACACCCCGGGCCCCACGGAATTCCTGCTGCAGGGCGTTTGCAATCCCGAATTCATCTGAGAGCTGCCGCTAGCAAGGCCGTTAGCTGCACACCGAATCCTGGATGCGAGGCCATGAAAATCCTGCTTTATTCTCCCAGCCCAAGCTTTTTATTTTTCATCTCCTTTTCTTATTCATTCTAGACCACACACTTCTTATTTAAATACGTGTCTCCTTACTCTGTGAGGAGCAGGGAGCAGAATCTGCTTTTTGGCAACAGGAAGCCTCCTCCCTCCAGGTACACATTGCAGTCCCCCGAGTTCGGCTCCCAGCTGCGGGCCAGGTCTTCCCAGCTGCAGGGCCAGGTCTTCCCAGCTGCAGGGCCAGGTCTTCCCAGCTGCGGGCCAGGTCTTCCCAGCTGCGGGCCAGGTCTTCCCAGCTGCGGGCCAGGTCTTCCCAGCTGCGGGCCAGGTCTTCCCAGCTGCAGGGCCAGGTCTTCCCAGCCACGGGCCAGGTCTTCCCAGCTGCAGGGCCAGGTCTTCCCAGCCACGGGCCAGGTCTTCCCAGCTGCAGGGCCAGGTCTTCTCAGCCGTGGGCCAGGTCTGTGTTGCAGCCAAACCTCCTTTCCAGGCGGCAGGCAGCTCAGGTGTAGGTGTGTGGCAGGGCCACGGTTTCCACAATTTGAAATATCAAGAATGATCCCCATGCCTACTTTCTAAAAGTTGTTAAGAACATGAAGTGGAATACCTGTTAGGGCTGGGAAAAGAAGAAACCAGTATAACAGGCAGGTGTTTAGAAGAATCCCTGCCCCCTGAAGAACAGATGAGCTGGACTTCAGGGCCAAACTGGGTGTGCTCAAAACAGCAGCCACAGGAGGGGGTGGGGGAGTGACCTCCATCAGTCATGGGGATAATGGCACAGAACGGCCAGTGTGCCTCCTGCCACCTGCCGGAACTGCCTCCCATCGCTCCGCTCTCCTCCCCTGGCCAGCGGGCAGCACCTCCGAGACCAGGCGTCTGGGCGAAGGAGCCCCTGAGTGAGGGGTGCTGCCAGCCTGGCCGCTGTGCGGAGCTGCCTGCCTTCAGTGGCCACCCGGGGGGAAGGCCGGCAGGCTGGGTGGGGCCTGGGGAATGCTGAGTTTGTGTTTGGGATGAGGGGAGGCCAGCAACCTGTTTCAAATAATAAAAATTTGGGGGATGAATTCCCACGGCTGATAAGGCGTCCCTCGGACCAGACCTGGGCAGCATTGCCCGCTCTGCGTTGGCTGCCATTGGTTGTTTCATCAAATCTGTGGGCACTGAGGATGCCCAGGCACGATGGACAGTAGTAGGACTGGCATTCGGTCTTCATTTTGAAGAGCATTTGAATGGGAGTGAGATTATAAGTCTGGTAAAACAAGATTAATGACACAGTAAGTGCTAGCACGGCTGAGGAGAAATATAATGAACAGCGAAGGCCGGCGAAGCAGTGACGCCGTCAACTGTCACAGAGGTAGAGTAAGTTACTACCTTTGAGGATTACGTTGGACAGTGCTCGAAACAGAATAAGCATGGCTTCAGCAGGACAGGGGTTTATTTCCATTTTACCTAACAATCTGGAGGTCGGTGGAGAAGGGTCCTGTCGGTCTGACCAGCAGGTCTTGCCCTCCCTCTGCCGGAGGGAGGAACCACCACTTGCTTCTTCTTTCTTTTTTTTTTTTTTTTAATTTCTTTATTGATTAAGGTGTCACATATTTGTCCTCATCCCCCCATTCCCATCCCACCCCTCTCCCCACGCATGCCCCAATCCCCTGTTGAACTTAACCGTTGGATAGGCTTATATGCATGCATACAGGTCCTTTGGTTGAACTCTCCCCCTCCCCCCGCCCTCCCCCTACCCTCCCCTATCCTCCCTCTGAGGCCCGATAGTCCGATCGATGCCTCCTTGCTTCTGGTTCTGTTCTTGTTCCTCAGTCTATGTTGTTCATCATTTCCCCTAGATGAGCGAGATCATATGTCACTAGATATATACTAATAAGAACTGAATGTGAGACGAGCAATAATAGTTATGCTGACAGGCAAATGAATCAATCTGTAGCGAGCTTCCCCCTGGACCAACAGTTCTTTTGAGACCCAATTTCAATGTCCAGTAGTTCCTTATGTGTACATGTCAGCACTGACCCCTCAGCTCTGGATGGTGGACAAATGGTGGTAATGGAGGTCCGACTCCCTCTGGTTTGGTCTCGGCCGAACGCAGGGGCACGGCGTCACCCGGACTAAGGGGCACGTGGCCTCACCCATACCCAAGGGGCGCGTGGTCTCACCCGGGCCTGGGACCCAGCCTCACCCGGATGGATCCAGGGGCGCACGGCCTCACCCGGACCCAGGATCTGGCTTCACCCGTACCCAGGGACGCTTGGCCTCTCCCAGACCCAGGGGCACGTGGCCTCACCCGGGCCTAGGTGCACGAGGCCTCATCCGGATCCAGGGACACATGGTCGCACCCGGACCCAGGGACGCTTGGCCTCTCCCAGACCCAGGGCCACTTGGGCTCACCCGGGCCTAGGTGCACGAGGCTTCACCCGGATCCAAGGACACATGGTCTCACTCGGACCCAGGGACGCTTGGCCTCTCCCAGACCCAGGGCCACTTGGGCTCACCCGGGCCTAGGTGCACGAGGCCTCATCCGGCTCCAGGGACACATGGTCGCACCCGGACCCAGGGACGCTTGGCCTCTCCCAGACCCAGGGCCACTTGGGCTCACCCGGGCCTAGGTGCACGAGGCCTCATCCGGATCCAGGGACACATGGTCGCACCCGGACCCAGGGACGCTTGGCCTCTCCCAGACCCAGGGCCACTTGGGCTCACCCGGGCCTAGGTGCACGAGGCCTCACCCGGATCCAGGGACACATGGTCGCACCCGGACCCAGGGACGCTTGGCCTCTCCCAGACCCAGGGCCACTTGGGCTCACCCGGGCCTAGGTGCACGAGGCCTCACCCGGATCCAGGGACACATGGTCTCACCCGGACCCAGGGACGCTTGGCCTCTCCCAGACCCAGGGCCACTTGGGCTCACCCGGGCCTAGGTGCACGAGGCCTCACCCGGATCCAGGGACACATGGTCTCACCCGGACCCAGGGACGCTTGGCCTCTCCCAGACCCAGGGCCACTTGGGCTCACCCGGGCCTAGGTGCACGAGGCCTCATCCGGCTCCAGGGACGCATGGTCTCACCCGGACCCAGGGACGCTTGGCCTCTCCCAGACCCAGGGGCACGTGGCCTCACCCGGGCCTAGGTACACGAGGCCTCACCCGGATCCAGGGACACATGGTCTCACCCGGACCCAGGGACGCTTGGCCTCTTCCAGACCCAGGGCCACTTGGGCTCACCCGGGCCTAGGTGCACGAGGCCTCATCCGGCTCCAGGGACACATGGTCTCACCCGGACCCAGGGACGCTTGGCCTCTCCCAGACCCAGGGCCACTTGGGCTCACCCGGGCCTAGGTGCACGAGGCCTCACCCGGATCCAGGGACACATGGTCTCACCCGGACCGAGGGACGCTTGGCCTCTCCCAGACCCAGGGCCACTTGAGCTCACCCGGGCCTAGGTGCACGAGGCCTCACCCGGATCCTGGGACACATGGTCTCACCCGGACCCAGGGACGCTTGGCCTCTCCCAGACCCAGGGCCACTTGGGCTCACCCGGGCCTAGGTGCACGAGGCCTCACCCGGATCCAGGGACACATGGTCTCACCCGGATCCAGGGACGCTTGGCCTCTCCCAGACCCAGGGCCACTTGGGCTCACCCAGGCCTAGGTGCACGAGGCCTCACCCGGATCCTGGGACACATGGTCTCACCCGGACCCAGGGACGCTTGGCCTCTTCCAGACCCAGGGCCACTTGGGCTCACCCGGGCCTAGGTGCACGAGGCCTCATCCGGCTCCAGGGACACATGGTCGCACCCGGACCCAGGGACGCTTGGCCTCTCCCAGACCCAGGGCCACTTGGGCTCACCCAGGTCTAGGTGCACGCGGCCTCACCCGGATCCAGGGACACATGGTCTCACCCGGACCCAGGGACGCTTGGCCTCTCAGACCCCGGGGCATGTGACCTCACCCATGCCTAGGTGCACGAGGTCTCACCCGGATCCAGGGACACACGGTCTCACCCGGACCCAGGGACGCCTGGCCTCCCCCAGACCCAGGGGCACGTGGCCTCACCCGGGCCTAGGCGCACGAGGCCTCACCCGGGTCCAGGGACACACGGTCTCACCCGGACCCAGGGACGCCTGGCCTCCCCCAGACCCAGGGGCACGTGGCCTCACCCGGGCCTAGGCGCACGAGGCCTCACCCGGATCCAGGGACACACGGTCTCATCCGGACCCAGGGACGCCTGGCCTCCCCCAGACCCAGGGGCACGCGGCCCCACCCGGGCCTAGGTGCACGAGGCCCCACCCGGATCCAGGGACACATGGTCTCGCCCGGACCTAGGGGTGCGTGGCCTCTCTCAGACCCAGGGGCACGTGGCCTCACCTGGACCTAGGTGCACGAAGCCACCCGGACCCAGGGGCGCGTTACCTCTCTCAGACCCCTGGTCGCGTGGTCTCACCCGGATCCAGGGGCTCACGGCCTCACCCGTACTCGGGACCCAGCCTTACCCGGATCCAGGGGCCCACGGCCTCACCCGGACCCAGGGTTCAGATTCGCCCGGACCCAGGGGCACATGGCCTCACCCGAACCCGGAATCCAGCTTCACCTGGACCCAGGGGCGTGTGGCCTCACCCAAACCCAGGGGCGTGAGGCCTCACCTAGACCCAGAGGCGTGTGACCACATCTGAGCCCAGAGGCTCGCAGGCTCGCCTGGACTCGGGTCTCAGCGGGGTTTCGTCTTCTTGATCCCAATTCCTGTTGGTCGATTCCCTCTCAGCAATTCCTTCGGTCATTTTCTCAGAGCTCCAGGGCGGCTGCCGCAGAACTCGTTGGGCGGCGGGCTCGGCAAGGCTCCGGTGTGCCCGGTGCCCGGCGGTGGGCTGGTCCGGTGTCGCTGCGTCGGCCCTTGGGTCTGCAACGGTGGCCAGTCGCTGAGCGTGCGCACTTGGCCACTTCGGGGCATTGAGATTCTTGAAGGACTCGGAGGTCAGCAAGCACGGAGTCTCCCACCCCATGTCTCCCAGGGGCTCGTCTGTCCGTGCTCGGCAGCGAGTGGAGCCGTCCCCTCAGCTGGAGACTGCCGGGGGAACTGCGCCGAGCACGTTCCAGGCCACCATTGTGTCGCCTGAGCCATAGTTCTTAAAGTGTGGACTTTGGGTCACCGGCATCAGCATCATCCTGCGTACCCCTCTCTTTTCTTCTAGTTGTAGAGCATCTGCTCAGCCAGCCCCCCGGTCTTTCTGGCTGGTGTCTGCTCTGCTCTCCCGTCGTAGTCTCAATATTGTTGTGGTAGGCAACGATCAGGCTGCCGCCCTATGTCTCCATCTTGGTCCTCCTTTGTACAGTTAAGTCTTGATTGTTGTTGGTGTCACTGGGAGGAATTGTCCTCCAGGCCAATTGGCCGTGAGGACCCTCTTTGTCCATATAGGAAGAGTTGCTGTGCAGGAGACATGTTTGTGGGCCGGGTCTTGATGCAGCAATGCCTTGGCGCTCACTGAGTCTGCCTCTAGAATGCCTCCCTTATGCAAGTGATTGAAATCTGGTGTCATCTCCCACCAACCACTAGATGCCCTCGTTTCTGGGTCTCCAATGCAGTGTGGGTCAGCCACTACCTGAGGCACTCAGCAGGAAAAATCTTCTGCTCAGCTTGGCTGGGGCGGAGCTACAGGGTGGAGCCTACAACCTTGGCTTCCTGTCAGCCCCGCCCTATGAGGCTCCTGTGTCTGTGTCCCTCTGTATTCCTTGCAAACACCTCTGAGAGAAACGCGCCCTGGAATTTCGCCCACTGCCAAACAGTCCAGTCCCTCCCCTAATGAATCTGGACTCCCAGATTCTCGCCTGGAACTGGGTTTCAGTGCAGTTGGAACTGGGTCTCAGCGCAGTCTGGCGTCCCTGTCTCCTTCCCAGCAGGGCCACCCAGTGGCGCAGGCAAAAGTCCGTCCTCTGCGCACCTTCCAGTGCGCGCGTCTGGAGCCGCCGCTTCTCTGTGCCTCCGCCACCACAGCCCAAATTCATTCCCCCAGCGTGCGCCTGGCTTCCCAGGGTTTCGCCCGGAACTGGGGTTCAGTGCAGTCGGAACTGGGGTTCAGCACGGTCCTGAGCTTATGTCTCCTTCCCGCTAGGGCAGTTCAGTGGTGCAGACAACAGTCCGTCCTTTGCGCCCCTTCCCGTGCGCGCCTCTGGAGCTCTGCCTTCCCCCGCTCCTCTGTGCCTGCGCCCCACAGCCCAGATTCATTCCCCCAGCCTGCGCCTGGCTTCCCAGGGTTTCACCCGGAACTGGCGCTCAGTGCAGTCGAAGCCGGCGCTTAGCGCACTCCGGAGCCTTTATCTCCTTCCTGCCAGTGAACGCCGGCCGGGCCGTCAGCCGCCCCCTCCTCTCCGGCTCCATCCTCCCCGCAGGCGCGCGCGCTCGTGTCTCCGCCCGTTTCTCCATACCTCAGGCTTTTACGGCTCCCCCGATTGTCCCCGTGGCCCTCTCCTTCCCCCCAGCTGTGGGCATTTCAGTCCGCCAGCTCTCCTGTGGTTCTGGACGATGTCCGTTCTGACCTCTAGTTGTGCCTTTGAAATTGTTGTGCCCGGCTGCAGGTTAGGTGTTTCACCTATGCCGCCATCTTGGTTTCTCCGCTTCTTCTTTCTTGTGGTTCATTGCAAGCTTCCATCCTTGGGGACTCCCACTACCTTCAAGGAGCAGATGTTTTCAATGAAAACATCTGCTCCGCATCTCCAACGCCTCTTGGTCCAAGGGGACTGCTCTCGAGCGGCCGTCACACCTGCATTCCTGCCAGCAAGAAAGACGGATAGAGCTGTGGCAAAGGGCAGATGCTTGCCGCTTCTTAAGGAAGGTTCCAGGAGCTCTGACACAACACTGTCACTCATGCCCCGCTGCTGGGCCTGGCCGTGTGGCCACACCTGGCTGTCTATTCTGCTGGCCAGTGCCCTGCACAGCCCAAGTACTATGGAAGAAGTGGCGAACGTGCTGGGGACCACGCACGGTCCTGCCGTTTGTGCGATCTCAGGGCTTCCAGGAAGTGCCGTTGGCCTTCTCTTCCTTTCCACATCCCCACTCTCCTCAGCATCAGGTCTTTCATCAAGACAAAGTGCGCTCTCTTATGCCCTGCCCTTCTCTGCGTGCTGCCAGCACCCTGTAGGGCGCCTGGTGCTAGCCATCCGCATGCTAACACCCCTAGCCCGGCTGAGCTGGGATCACAGTGTTTACCTCCCAGTCACCATTTCTTCCTGCTGTCCACATTCATGGTAGCTGTTATAGTGGCCAACATTTGCTGAGGCTGGCTTACATGTTTTGTATTCACATTCTCATAGTCTTCTCTCATTTAGTTGCCAACACAGCTCTGGGAGACAGGTGCTTTCAATAGAGAGGGGGCTGTGGCCTGGATACATGCCAGGCGGCGGCTCTGCCCAGCTCTTGTGCTAACCTCACACGCCACTGCCTCCCCTTCATCCGTCTGATCTCGGTGGAGCCAGCACTTCGTCTGGTGGCTGAGGAGCCTTTCTCTGGGTCCTGGGTCTCAGAGGGGACCAGAAGCCGTGAGGTGGGAGAAGCCAGACTACATTCCCCATGAAGGTGCGGCAGTCCTGTCCGTTCCATAAGGGAAAGGAGGTGGCTTTTGCTGTCTGGCGGTGGGTGTTCAGGAGATGGAGGTGCAAGCACTGGGAGGGGCACCAAAAAGGACCCCAGCCGCATCTCCCTGCCGGTGGCGTCGCTGGAGGCTTCCCAGCCCCGGGCCAGCGTAGCCGAAGGCACTTTCCTTGGAGACCAGGTGCCAGGGGGGGCTCCTGCTCTTGAGGGTCTGGCCAGACTCACTTGGAATCCTCATTCTGTGGCCTCGGGAGAGCTGGGGCTCCTTCCGGTAACATCCTTTTTACTAGCACTTGCTTCCTGAGGCGTCCTTCTCACTTTAGTCCCTGAATGCTACTTCCTCCGTCCACATCAGTGCTTTTCATCGAAGGTCACTCTTACACATGTCGTGTTTGCATTTAGTCGTTTTATCAGAGGCTGCGATCCCAAGAGAGGTCCTGTTTCTGGGAAGGAGCCTTCTGCTACCCAACACTCCTTGGCTTTTCTCTCTCCCCTGTGTAACCTCAGCTTCATTTGTCTAACACATGATTGGTCAGCATTTGTGAATTTATATCCAACCACCGATTAAAGTGCTTTCCTTACCCAAACTGATTTCTCACGGTATAAGAGATCTGGAGAATTAAAGTTTCCTTTTCTTGTTACTCTCGATGTTTTGGTGGCTAGATGGATACAGCAGATTTTAATCTACATCTTCAGGTAAGGAAGAGATGGCACGATGCTCCGGGAAGTGGGTAATAAAAAGCCTGGGCCTCACCTGTGGGCCTGGAAGGTGGAGCCTTGGGGTCATGGTGAGGTCACTGCCCCTGAAGTCGCAGGACTTCTTGCAATCTTCAGATGTGGCAGCCACCTGCAATTCTGAAGATGGTTACAATGAAAACATCTGCTCCGCATAGTAAGAGCTTGACCATTGGTGGGAGTGGTGGAAATGTTCAGTGCTTTCCACATCTAGTGTCCTTTTATTCCTGAGCCCATGGGAAGACTCAGTCTTCCTTGAAGGTAGTGGGAGTCCATGTGACTAGTACTGCCCCAAAGGCTATGAGCCACGTGTTGAAGGGATAGCATTGCAAGACAGGAGGAGCCACGATCCCTGAGACACTAGATGGATGAGAGCCCTGCTAACTGCACTGACTTGGCATGCACAAGAGATAAACCTCTACTAGGTGAGGGGCACTGATCAGAAATGCTAACAGAGAGAATAGCCCCTACCGTTTTGGTTTTTATTACCAAAACATAGCACAGTATGTCCCAACATATACAGTCAGTATGGGATGTACAGGTTTTACTCAGCTCAATCTGAGATAGTCCTGGATGTCTGATAGATTCCAAAGTTTTGATGGCCAGGGGATGTTTTGGTATTAGAAGAAAGAATTTTCTGTATCCATTGCTTTTTTCTGTTGTGGTTTTAAGTGGCTTTGATTTCAAAGAGAATAGGTGATGAAGTGACAGGTATTCAATATAAACAACAATAAACAGACTTGGATAGAAGCATGATTGCCTGATTGATAAGCTGTCCGGGTGTTCCCAGGGGTTAGTGGAAAGGAGAGTGTGGCGCCGAATCCAAATGCTACCATTTCACCTTTCACAGCAGCCAAGAACCAGGGCTCGGTTTCCACTGGTCATCACCAAACACAACAATGAAACGCATCACACCAAACTAACCTCCGGAGGATTCTCTCTGTCTGTTCTGTTCAAGTCTGCAGTCTGTTCCGAATACTGGCCAAATGGGACCACTGGTGAGAGAAGAGGGGGGAGGGTAAGGCCACCCAATGACGATGCGGGTAGCAGAAAATTCACATTCTGCTCTTGGAAGCTTGAAGGGTGCCTAATACAGCGTCTTGCCAATGAAATGTGAGCAGAAGTGATAGGAGATATTTCTAGGCCTACACACAGACTTTCTCTTTATTTGCTACTAAAATACAGCATGAAAGGAATATTTGTTGGTTATGTGACTATGAGTTAAGAATGAACAAGGCAATTAGTAGTAGAGATTGTTGTTTAGAAACTCATCATGGCTTGCAGAAAAAGTGTGTGAATCTTCGTCAAACTACCTTCTCCAGCACAGTTCACTCACTGCACAGAGAATGGAAGGATTTGAGATTGCTCAACCTGTATACACTGCGCGTGACTCCCCAGGATGATCCAAGTTCAATTCTCAGTCTTCTATTCTCTGATGAGATTCCTGTGGACAGGGAACTCCAGTCCGAGTAGCAGCTGGCTGCAGCTGCCTTCATTGCTTCTTGTAATGAGTCCAAACTGCAGGCTGAAGTGCATATGAGCAGTTGCACTCACAGGTGCTGCTTCTAGAAAACCCCTTATAGAAGGAAGCACTGCAGTAATACGGAATATGAGAGGATGTACTTCGTTAGAAAGGAGACCTCTTTCTAACTGCTGGACCAAGAGACAGAGGTTCTGTCTAACTAAATGCCACCCCTCAAATCCAACTTTCAGAATTTCATGTTCAAAGATGGAGAGAGCCCTCTTGAGCTGGGAGCTCTCAGAGAGGGAAGGTTTGCTGACTCCCTCAGGAGGAGCCAGGCGCTGTCTGTGTGTTCAGCAGTCCTGCCTCCGGCAGGTGGATGGTCTCAGGGTACTGGGGCTACCACACCAGTTTGTCTGGGCGTGGGCTGCCAAGGTTTGCTTGTCTTGTTGAGATAGAACATAATGAATGAAATCTTTCTACTGTTTTCTTCCCAGGATGCTCTCCAGGAAGCTCCCCATTAGGCTGACCCAGAGGGCAGCAGCCTGTGCGTGAGCTTGCTACCGTGGGAATTTCTTCTTCCTTTTCTCATACCTTGTGATGGCCACATTTTCCACGTCTGTGACTTCTTACCAACTTTTGAAGTGAGTGGCTAGAAACTAAAGTTGTTCCAGCATTGACTATGGGGTCTCAGGATTCCCACGGCTACTTTTCCTCAAGATGCATATAAGGAAGAGTTTGGCAGCAAGCTATACAACCAGGAAGGAGCACTGGGGTGGGAGTCCAAAGGCATTGCAAACTGGGGCACCTCTCTGAACTGTATTCTCATCAACTCTAGACAAGAGAGAGGATTAAAAATGCACCGAATGTCATTCCTCTGGGTCCTGAGGAACTGCCCCAGCGGAGAAGCATGCATGGGCAGGCGTGAATTTATACGTCTCCCCCTGTGCTTTACTAGACGAGTTTGAGAGAGTTTTGAATTGACCTAGTAATTACACTATCTTAATTTCATATTGAAGACACAGTTTCAAAGACTGAACCATGAGACTTGCACACTGGCTGACTTCCAGCCTTCTCCTAACAAAATAGATGAATTAATCCAGACAATTACTGTCAAGCATCCATATCACAAAGCAAAGCAGCAGGGCTGGAAATTCTCTGAGAAGTTTGTTTTTTTGTACAGCTGATATAGTTAATTTGAGAAACCTCAGTGGAATACTTTCATTAATGATTTCAATAACTATTATATTTAGATAGTGCTGGTTGGGTAGGAATCTATTATAAAGTTTTGGTCAATTTACCAATGGGAAGGATGAAAGCATTATTCTAGCTTTTTGCAAATTCTTTCTAGAACTGTAGCAATTAGAGCAATCATGTCATGAGATTGGGCAAATTAATTGGCCAATCCAAGCTCAAATAGTTGAAAAGCAGACCATTAAAACACTCTCCAATTCAAAGAGAGGCTTACTGAGAAACAATGTGTTACAATAGCACAGCTTATGACATGAAATAGACAGGATATAAAATTTCCATATGCAAACTCACTCAACAAGGACTTGTCCCATGTATGTCTCCTTGATAAAAGAGAGTGGTGACCAGTGGCTCTATAAATTTAAAGCAAGTAGGTCCTCAGGTACATACTCACATCTCCTTCATTCACTTTAGACGCATAATTGTAGATTTTTCATTTATATTTTCATCTTATTGCCCATGGGGGAGGCCAAACCTAGCATTTTGATAAAGGAATCTGAAAGCACTGTCATACTAGATCCTGTAAATTTTTCTTGACCATGGACATGTCTTAGTTTGAACTTTGATCACACTCTCATTGGTCAAACTTTTAAAATGGAGCACATTTAATTGAAAAGTCTACCAAATTCAAACATTGGTACTTTCAAACCTTGTCTTAACTTACATACTTTACCCCAATGTGAAAAGTCTGGCATTCTCATTAGCTTTCTCACAAAACACACCTTTAAAGCTTCCCCAACACACGTGAAAACCAGATTTTATGAGGATTCAAGACCAGCCAGGAAACTTGAGCAAAGACAGGTTTTAGAACAGCAGCTCTCTAGCTGCGTAAAGGACATGGCTAAGCTTCTGGGCTGGAAGGTGTCCTCATCCACCTATTCTATTTGTGAAACTGCATATGTGCTTTGGAACTCCATTTAGATCCTGCTCTTCCAGCGAGAGATGGAAACCATATGTGTGGTAAGGTCCGTATGTTTGGGCTTGGAGAGCCTTAGATTTTTGTTTTGATTTCCAATTCAGCATCATTTCAGATTTGGAGGTATCCTGGGTATGTCCTTCATCCTCTATGCCATGTGGATATATACACAGATATATTCTTTAATTAAAAATTTTTAATTAAAAATTTTAATTTTTAATTTAAAAATCTTATTGACTTTTTTTAGAATGAGAAAGGGGGGGAGAGAGAGAGAGAGAGAGAGAGAGAGAGAGAGAGAGAGAGAGAGAGAGAGAGATATCACTGACCGACTAGGGATTGAACCTGCAATTTGTGTATGTGCCCTGATCAGGAATTGAAATCATGGTCTTTGGTGTATGGGACAATGCTCCAGCCAACTGAACCACACTGGCCAGGGCATGTGGCAATGTTTTTTAATTCCATTTCCATACGCCCAGAAAGGTGTGAACTTTCACTCTCTAAAGGCTGTTCTAAGTAAAAAAAGATTTGAAGTAAACATGTGGCTCACACTCTTGTATTTGGGTAAAATAGTATTATTTATTGTTTATTTGACTTCATTAGGTCATCTTTTTCCTGATCATTTATTTTATTTTATATTTTAGAGAGAAAGGAATGAAGAGAGGGAGAGAGCAAGAAACATTTAAGTGGGAGAGAAACATGGATCAGTTGCCTCTTGCATGCACCCCAACTGGGGATCAAACCCCGCAACCTAGGTATGTGTCCTGACTGGGGATCATACCCACAACAACATTTTGGTGTGTGGGATGATGCTCCAACCAACTGAGCCATCTGGCAAGGCTATCATTGTTTCTTTTGTGTAGTGGGGACTTTGGCTTTTGCTGCACATGCACCCAGGAATTATGGGCATATTGTAGCGTGAAGATGGCTGGCTGTCCACCCAATATTTTCCCAGCCCGTCAAGGAACTAATCTAGTTGTGGCAGGGCAGTGTCCTCTCAGGGAGGGGCTGTTTCAAGCCTCACTTGCAGGCGTGTGTTTAATTCTTGCCAATGAAACATGAGCAGAGGTGATAGGAGACATCTAAGCCTTCGTTTCCCACTAAAACACCGAGAAGCTTACAGCCAGTTTGAGCATGCAGGTGAGGCGATGTCCTGTGGGACGATGGGGAAACTGGATGGGAGACACTGAAGTCCTTTAATGTCTGCCAGGAGCAGAGCTGCCTGCTGGCCCACCTTGACCACTGGGTTAAAAAGAAAACACATTTCTTTGTCCTTAAAATTAGCTTTTTACCCTAAAGTCCTGTGTGGGCCTCAGGTCTCATGCACCATAATTAGAGGGAAAGAAACCCTTTTCTGTGTAGAACTAAGAGAGTCTCAGGCTGTGACCACCTGTGTGTAATAGGAATCTGTCTGCTGAACAAAATATATAGTGATCTATCAGGAAAAAACGGCCAGTCGGGTTCTTGGCCTCATGGTATTTAGAGACAAAAGGCATGTTTTTTCAACATAGAAATGCTTTATTCATCTGCTTTGTTGCGTGGCCACTTAAATCTCTCCTCATGAAAAATTTAAAAATTAGGTTAGTGACAGAGGTAATCACTGTTTAAAGTGTCTTTTAAGTAAAGTGTAGACAGATAAAATGAGGAACTAAGTGTATTAGATTTACTGTATATGAGTGATGATGGTCAGGGAACTTATCTCTCCAGGGGCAGGCCTTGGTGGGCACCCCGTGGGCTTTGGCAGGTGAAAGTCCTTGGGGCCTTGGTCTATGATTTGACCTGGCCTACCCTCAATCCTTTTTTAAAAAAATATTTTTATTGATTTCAGAGAGGAAGGGAGAGGGAGAGAGAGAGAGAAACATCAATGATGAGAGAGAATCATTGATTGGCTGCCTCCTACATGCCCCCTACTTGGGATTGACCCCACAACCTGGGCATGTGCCCTTGACTGAAATCAAACCTGGGACCCTTCAGTCCAACACTCTATCCACAGGCCAACACTATATCCACTGAGCCAAACCAGCTAGGGCTACCTCAATTCTTCTTCTTCTTTTTTTTAAATTTCTTTATTGATTAAAGTATCACATATTTGTCCTCGTTCCCCCCCATTCCCATCCCACACCCCTCCCCACACATGCCCCCACCCCCCTGTTGTCCTTAACCGCCGGTTAGGCTCATATGCCTGCACACAAGTCCTTTGGTTTATCTCCCCCTTTACCCCCACCCTTCCCTACCCTCCCCCCGAGGCCCGACAGTCTGATCCATGCCTCCTTGTTTCTGGGTCTGTTCTTGTTCATCAGTCTATGTTGTTCATTATTTCCCCTAGATGAGTGAGATCATGTGCTACTAGAAATACACTTATAAGAACCGAAAATGAGACAAGCAATAATGGCTATGGTGACAGGCAAATGAATCAGTCAGTAGTGAGTTTCTTTCTGGGCCAACAGTTCTTTTGAGACCCAGTTTCAATGTCCAACAGTTCCTTATGTGTACATGTCAGCACTGACATTTCAGTTCTGGATGGTGGACAACTGGTGGTAATGCAGGTCCGACTCTGTCTGGTTTGGTCCTGGGCAATCTGCAGTGATGCACAGCTGCTAACTGCTAGTATGGGAAGGCCACATCAGCGTCTTCCGTCTCTGGACTGCTTCTCTTCTGTCTTAATGGCTGGAGTAGTCCTGTCGATTCCTCTCTTGCTGGAATCCACATGGTCTCGGAGTTGTTTTCTGAAAATATGCAAACATATTCTCGACCAAAAGTTAATAAAGGAATATTTTCTATAAATTTGACTGGGGATCCTTTCTCAATTTTTGCCCAAATGATTTTCCTCTGGCTTGTTTTGTCACCTTGTGTGTTTTTCATGGGTGTCTTGCTTTTAGCCTTACAATTAATTTTCTAAAGTATTAATTTTCTAGATGTAATTTACTTACAGGATATTTTTCTTTACATGATATTCCTCTACTATCCCCTCCTTTTTTGATTTAAATGTTAGGAGGCTTTTGAAAATTTTATAATGTAGTCTTAATGGCTTTTAAATTTTAATTTTTTGCACTATAATATTACTGTTTTAGGTTCATTATATGGTGCACAATTTTATCATGAGATGAAGTACCAATAAAAATTTTATTTTTTATTTTTATTTTTTTTCCAATTTTTTTTATTAAGGTATTATATGTGTACATATCTTACCATTGCCACCCCCCACCCCACTCCCATATATGCCCTCACCCCCCAGAGTTTTGCATCCGTTGGTTATGCTTATATGCATTCATACAAGTCCTTTGATTGATCTCTTATCTCCCCCACCTCTCCCTAACTTTCCCCCTGAAATTTGACAGTCTGTTTGATGCTTTACTGTCTCTGTCTTTTTGTTCAAGTTTATAATGTTCTTTATTATCCATAAATGAGTGAGATCATGTGGTATTTTTCTTTCATTGACTGGCTTATTTCACTTAACATAATGTTCTCCAATTCCATCCAAGTTGCTGCAAATGATGAGAATTCCTTCTTTTTTATGGCAGCATAGTATTCCATTGTGTAGATGTACCACAGTTTTCTGATCCAGTCATCTGCTGACGGGCACCTAGGCTGTTTCCAAATCTTAGCTATGGTGAATTGTGCTGCTATGAACATAGGGGTGCATATATCCTTTCTGATTGGTGTTTCTAGTTTCTTCGGATATATTCCCAGGAGTGGGATTACTGGGTCAAATGGGAGTTCCATTTTCAGTTTTTTGAGGAAACTCCATACTGTTCTCCACAGTGGCTGCACCAGTCTGCATTCCCACCAGCAGTGCACGAGGGTTCCTTTTTCTCTGCATCCTCGCCAACACTTGTCGTTTGTTGATTTGTTGATGATAGCCATTCTGACAGGTGTGAGATGGTACCGCATTGTTGTTTTGATTTGCATCTCTCGGATAATTAGTGATGTTGAGCATGTTTTCATGTGTCTCTTGGCCTTCCTTCTGTCTTCTTTTGAAAATATTCTATTTAGGTCTGTTGCCCATTTTTTGATTGGATCATTTATCTTCCTTTTATTAAGTTGTATAAGCTGCCTATAGATGTTGGAGATTAAACCTTTATCAGTGATGCCATTTGCAAATATGTTCTCCCATGCAGTAGGCCTTCTTGTTGTTTTGTTGATGGTTTCTTTTGCTGTGAAAAAGCTTTTTATTTTGATGTAGTCCCATTTGTTAATTTTCTCTTTAGCTTCCATTGCCCTAGGGGCAGTGTCAGTGAAGAATTTCTTTTGGCATATGTCTGAGATTTTGCTGCCTGTGGATTGCTCTAGTATTTTTATGGTTTCCCGTCTTATGTTTAAGTCCTGTATCCATTTTGAGTTTATTTTTGTGTATGGCATAAGTTTGTGATCAAGCTTCATTTTTTTGCATGTATCTGTCCAATTTTCCCAACACCATTTATTGAAGAGACTGTCTTGACTCCATTGTATGTTCATGCCTCCTTTGTCAAATATTAATTGAGCATAGTGGTTTGGGTCAATATCTGGATTCTCTATTCTGTTCCATTGATCTATATGTATGTTCTTGTGCCAGTACCAGGCTGTTTTGAGAACAGTGGCTTTGTAATACAGCTTGAAATCTGGTATTGATTTCAGGATTGCTGTGGCTATTCGGGGTCTTTTTTTATTCCAGATGAATTTTTGGAGAGTTCTTTCAAGGTCTGTGAAATATGCCATTGGTATTTTAATGGGGAGTGCATTGAATCTATAGATTGCTTTGGGTAGTATGGACATTTTAATGATGTTGATTCTACCAATCCATGAACATGGTGTGTTCTTCCATCTGTTTACGTCTTCCTGTATCTCTTTTTTCAGTGTTGTGTAGTTTTCCGCGTATAGGTCTTTTACCTCCTTAGTTAAGTTTATTCCTAGGTATCTTAATTTTTTTGGTGCGATGGTAAATGGGATTGCCTTTTTAGTCTCTCTGTCTGTAAGTTCACTATTGGTGTATAGAAAGGCCATAGATTTCTTGGCGTTAATTTTGTATCCTGCTACATTGCCGAATTCATTTATTAAGTCTACTAGAGGCCCGGTGCACGAAATTCGTGCACTGGGGGTGGGGGTGCGGGGGGTGTGCCCCTCAGCCCAATCTGCACCCTCTTCAATCTGGGACCCCTCAGGGGATGTCCAACTTCCAGCAGTCGGACATCCCTCTCACAATCCGGAACCGCTGGCTCCTAACCACTCACCTGCCTGCCTGCGTGATTGTCCCTAACCCCACTGCCTGCCTGCCTGCTCGCCCCTACCTTGATCTCCTGCCAGCCTGATTGCCCCTACCTTGTCCTCCCCTATCAGCCTGATCACCCCAAACTGCCTGTGCCTTGGCCCCCAGTCTGGCCTCCCTCTGGAGGCACCACCCCCAAAACCCCAATGCTGCTGCCACTGCAGCTGGTTATGGCTGCCTGAGCCTTGGCCTTTGTAGCCACTGCGGCTTTGTCTGGAAAGATGTCCGGAAGACAACCACTCTAATTAGCATATTACCCTTTTATTAGTATAGATTTGGGGACCATTAAAACCATGCAGAACTTGAAGAAAACACATGGCCCTGGTCAGTTTGGCTTAATGGAGAGAGCATCGGCCTGTGGACTGAAGAGTCCAGGTTTGATTCTGATCAGGGGCACACATGCCTGGGTTTTGGGCTCAATCCCCAGTAGGGGGCCTGTGGGCGGCAGCTGATCAGTGATTCTTTTTTTTTTTTTTTAATATATTTTATTGATTTTTCACAGAGAGGAAGGGAGAGGGATAGAGAGCTAGAAACATCGATGAGAGAGAAACATCGACCAGCTGCTTCCTGCACACCCCCCACCAGGATATGTGCCAGCAACCAATGTACATGCCCTTAACCGGAATCGAACCTGGGACCTTCCAGTCCGCAGACCGACGCTCTATCCACTGAGCCAAACCGGTTTCGGCTGATCAGTGATTCTTATCATTGATGTTTCTATCTCTCTCTCCCTCTCCCTTTCTGACATTTTAAAAATATATATTTTTTAAAGAAAACACATGAGCTTCACTTTGGGCTTTGTCATCTTACAATATCCTTTGTGCAGTGTTTTAACTTCCCTCAACTTTCCTTTACCCACCTTTAAAGTGCAATCTATTTTGGGGAAGATGATCAGGAAAGTGATTCCAATGGGTAGAAGTTTTTTTTGGAGGGGATGGGTCATGAAGATATTTAAAAATTGAGCATGGTGATGGTTGTACCACTCTGAATTTACTTTAAAAAACCAGTTCATTGTACACTTTAGGTGACATGTACAGTATATGGATATTTCTCAACAAAGCTGTTCTTTTATTTCTTTTTAAATAAAGACCAGTCTTATAATCAATTGCAGATGTTTACAGAGGCCCCTCAAGATTTGCTCACCATGTCCCAAATCACGGCTGTGATTCCCAGTTGCCTCCAGTCCTGGTGGATCTGGATGGTGTGGTTTGCAAAGGAGAAGGTGGCAAGAGGCTTATGGAATTTCGGCAACCCCCGGTCTCCTCATAGGGCACCAGGGCCATTCCCACTGTGCCAGCTCTGCTCCCTTTAACCTGTTGGGCAAAAGAATCCTGCGTGCTCTGGCCAGAAAGTGCATTCTTTCTTAGGTGGCCCGGATGCTTTTTTTAAGGTCGTTTTATGGATTCAAAAGAATAAACAGAGATGTGGAAAGCTTTTGTCAAAATCCTTTTACATGGTTCTTCCAGTGTCATGGGAAATGAGATGTGGCTCTGAATTCATCCCAAAGTGTGTCTTTGGGCAAAAGCACCCAGAACGGCACAACTCCTGCAGAATGCCCCACACACTTTGCTGTCAGGACTCAGGGGGGCTTGAGGGTGAGCGAGGCGGCGGTGCCAGCACAGGACCTGGGAGAAGGTAGCGCTTTCTACACTGCCCAGGCCACGTGGACTACAGCAGTACCCGCCCAGGTGGGCAGGGTGTTTCTGCTGTTTTGTTTTGGTCTGGCCTCCACCCCGTCAGCCACAGACCTGTGCCTGCACTGAGACTGAATGCTTTGATGGCCCTACTTTTTGGTGGACAGTGGATGCACTCCCAGAGACTGGCAGTTAGACTCTGGCGGCTTCTGAGTCCCTTGTGGGGAGAGTCCGGCCCTAGGTCAAGAACAGACTCAGGCGTCCTCGGCCAGGAGGCCTCCTTGGGCTAGGGGCCGCCACAGTTTGAAGGCTGGCCATGACCCCAATCCTGGCAGGGGTCTCCTCTGGGGTGCTGGCAGGCCTGGGCTAGGGCTGCGGGAGGTTTAGAGGCTGGTCACGCCCCCGATCCTGGTGGGGATCTCCTCTGGGGGGCTGGCAGGCCTGGGTTAGGGTCACTGGCGGTTTGGAGGCCGGTCACGCCCCCGATCCTGGTGGGGGTCTTCTCTGGGGTGCTGGCAGGCCTAGGCTAATGGCCACCCTGGTTTAGAGACTGGTCACGCCCCCGATCCTGGTGGGGGTCTCCTCTGGGGTGCTGGCAGGCCTGGGCTCTGGCGCCGCAAAGGGAGAGGTTCCTGAATCTGCTTCCCACACACCTAGGCTAGGATACATCTTGTAGGAGGCGGCTTTAATGCCCGGGGTCGGTGACCAGGTCCTCTGGAGCCTCGCTTTCTGGGCTGCAGTCCCACGTCTCCCAGTGCCCCAGCCTCGGATGCGCCCATGCAGTTGCCCCCACCACCAGCCACCTCAGCGCAGGCCACAGCAGCTGAAGCCAGCCTCTTGGAAGCCAGGCCACCACACCCACCACCTCTAGTAGCTCTCTGCTGCTTGCTCTCTGTGCCCTGTCCACTGGGGTGGGGGAGTGCTCCCAGCCCAGAGGCCCTCCCTCCCTCCGCAGCCTGGCTTGGGAAGCTGGCCTCATGCTGGGGCTACTATGTCAGCATGCCCACTCGGCTACTATGGGTGCGACTTGGGCCCCACGGAGGCCAACCTGGAGAACGTGGACCCCAGCTCTGCATCCGGCTGCTGCAGATGGCCTCGGTGGTCAACTACCACCTGCTCCTTCCACTGGCCCCATTGATCCCTCTCAGCACCAGCCATTTAGGCGAGGGAGGCGATTGCCCAGGGACATCACCCCTGGAGCGGCTGGCTGGGCCCCGCCACGCCCCCCGGGTCGCGATGGGTCCCGGTACCCCCGGGAGGCTGCTGGCCGTGCCCGGCCACGCCCCCCGGGTCGCCATTGAATCTGGGACCCCCGGGAGGCTGCTGGCCGTGCCCGGCCACGCCCCCCCGGGTCACGATGGGTCCCGGGACCCCACGGAGGCTGCTGGCCGTGCCCGGCCACGCACCCCCCCGGGTCGTGATGGGTCCCGGGACCCCGCGAAGGCTGCTGGCCGTGCCCGGCCACGCCCCCCGGGTCGCCATTGAACCTGGGACCCCCGGGAGGCTGCTGGCCGTGCCCGGCCACGCCCCCCCGGGTCTCGATGGGTCCCGGGACCCCCGGGAGGCTGCTGGCCGTGCCTGGCCACGCCCCCCCGGGTCTCGATGGGTCCCGGGACCCCCGGGAGGCTGCTGGCCGTGCCTGGCCACGCCCCCCCGGGTCGCGATGGGTCCCGGGACCCCGCGGAGGCTG
Source organism: Eptesicus fuscus (assembly GCF_027574615.1). NCBI lineage: Eukaryota > Metazoa > Chordata > Mammalia > Chiroptera > Vespertilionidae > Eptesicus > Eptesicus fuscus. Next base: position 64,035,879 of record NC_072488.1, read on the forward strand.
CTGGCCGTGCCCGGCCACGCCCCCCCGGGTCGCGATGGGTCCCGGGACCCCCGGGAGGCTGCTGGCTGTGCATACCACGCCCCTCTAGGGTTGCCATCACTCACCAGGACCCCCGGAACTAAGAGGATATGGCGCCGCCATCTTGGTTTTCTCAATGGCCAGTTAGGCCACCCGGAGTCCCGCCCCCAGCCTCTGGCAGGCCCAATCATGGGCATAGCGGAGGTGCGGTCAATTTGCATGTTTCTCTATTATAATGTAGGATTAGTTTTTTGACGGAGTCTTTCGGATTTTTTATGTACAATATCATGTCGTCTGCAAATAAAGACAGCTTTACTTGTTCTTTTCCAATTTGGATGCCTTTTATTTCTTCTTCTTGTCTAATTGCAATGGCTAATACTTCCAGTACTATGTCAAACAGGAGTGGTGAGAGTGGGCATCCCTGTCTTGTTCCTGTTCTTAGGGGAAATGTTTTTAGTTTTTGTCCATTGAGTATGATGTTTGCTGTGGGTTTTTCATATATGACTTTTATTATGTTGAGGTATGATCCTTCTATTCCCACCTTGTTGAGAGTTTTTATCAAGAAAGGGTGTTGGATTTTGTCAAATGCTTTTTCTGCATCAATTGATATGACTATATAGTTTTTATCTCTCAACTTGTTTATGTGATGTATCACGTTTATTGATTTGCGTATATTGTACCATCCTTGCATCCCAGGGATAAATCCTACTTGGTCGTGGTGTATGATCTTTCTGATGTATTGCTGGATTCAATTTGCTAGAATTTTGTTGAGGATTTTGGCATCTATGTTCATGAGGGATATTGGCCTGTAATTCTCCTTCATTGTGTTATCTTTACCTGGTTTTGGTATTAGGGTGATGCTTGCTTCATAGAAGGAGCTTGGAAGTGTTCCTTCTTCTTGAATTTTCTGGAATAGTCTGAGGAGGATAGGTTTTAGCTCTTCCTTGAATGTTTTATAAAACTCCCCTGTGAAGCCATCTGGCCCCGGGCTTTTGTTTGCTGGAAGCTTTTTGATGACTGCTTCAATTTCTTCCATAGTTATCAGCCTATTGAGATTTTTATTCCCTTCCTGAGTAAGTTTTGGAAGGTTGTGTTTTTCTAGGAATGTGTCCCTTTCCTCCAGGTTGTCTAGTTTGTTGTAGTAGAGTTGTTCATAGTATTTTTTGACAATCCTTTGTATTTCTGTGGGGTCTGTTGTTATTTCACCTCTTTCATTTCTGATTTTGTTTATTTGGGTCCTCTCTCTTTGTTTCTTGGTGAGCCTGGCTAGCGGTTCATCAATCTTGCTTATCCTTTCAAAGAACCAGCTCTTGGTTTTGTTGATCTTGTGTATAGTTTTTTGGTCTCTATGTCATTCATTTCTGCTCTGATCTTTATTATTTCCTTTCTTCTGCTCACTGTGGGCTTTTCTTGTTGCTCCCTTTCTAATTCTTTGAGTTGTTGAGATAGATGATCTATTACCATTTTTTCTTGTTTTTTTTGAGGTAGGCCTGTAGAGCTATACACTTCCCTCTCAGGACTGCTTTCATTGTGTCCCATAGGATTTGCATTGTTGTGTTTTTATTGTCATTAGTCTCCAGGATGTTTTTAATTTCTTCTTTGATCTCATTGATAACCCAATTGTTGTTTATTAGCATGCTATTCAGTTTCCAAGTGTTTGAATTTTTTGGAATGTTTTTATTGTAGTTTATTTCTAATATTATGCCATTGTGGTCTGAGAAAATGCTTGATATGATTTCAGTCTTTTTGAATTTGGGGAGACTTTGCTTGTTACCCAATATGTGGTCTATTTTTGAGAATGTCCCATGTGCACTTGAGAAGAATGTATATTCCATAGCTTTGGGGTGAAATACTCTGAAGATGTCAATTAGGTCCATCTGATCTAGTGTGTCATTTAGAATTGCTGTTTCTTTGCTGATTTTTTGTCCAGAGGATTTATCCATTGATGTCAGTAGTGTATTAAAGTCCCCTACTATGATTGTATTGATGTCGATCTCTCCCTTGATATCTTCCAGCAGATTTTTTATGTATTTGGGTGCTCCTGCGTTGGGTGCATATACGTTTACCAGAGTTATATCTTCTTGCTGGATTGCTCCCTTTAATATTATGTAGTGGCCTTCCTTATCTCTTATTAAAGCCTTTACTTTGAGGTCTATTTTATTCTGATATAAGTATCGCAACCCCAGCTTTTTTCTCATTTCCATTTGCCTGAAAAATATTTTTCTATCCCTTCACTCTCAGTCTGTGTGAGTCTTTTGTTCTAAGGTGGGTCTCTTGTAGACAGCAAATATATGGGTCATGTTTTCTTATCCATTCAGCTACCCTGTCTTTTGATTGGTGCATTTAATCCATTTACGTTTACTGTTATTATTGATAAGTACCTGTTTGTTGACATATTTTTCCTTAGTGTTTGTGTTTCTTCTTGCCTTTCTCTTTCTTCTTTTTACAGCAGCCCCTTTAGCATTTCTTGCATTGCTGGTTTGGTAGTGATGAACTCTCTTAGCCCTTTTTTGTCTGTGAGGCTTCTGATTCCACCTTCAATTTTGAATGATAGCCTTGCTGGGTATAGTATTCTTGGATTCAGTCCCTTGTTTTGCATCACTTTGTATATTTCATTCCATTCCCTTCTGGCCTGGTGTGTTTCTGTTGAGAAATCAGTTGATATTCTGATAGGAGATCCATTGTAGGTAACTTTCTGTTTCTCTCTGGCAGCCTTTAAGATTCTTGCTTTGTCGTTGGTGTTCGTCAATTTAATTATGATGTGTCTTGGTGTCGGTCTTTTGGGGTTCAACTTGTTTGGGACTCTGTGTACTTCTTGGACTTGGATAGTTTTTTTCTTGCCAATATCAGGGAAGTTTTCTGTCATTATTTCTTCTAACAGGTTTTCTATTCCTTGCCTCTCTTCCTCTTCTTCTTTTATCCCTATTATTCGAAGGTTGTTTCGTTTTGTGTTGTCCCGAAGCTCCCTTAGGCTCTCCTCTTGCTTTTTAAGTCTTCTTTCCAGTTGCTGCTGTGTTTGTGTGTTTTTTCCTACCTTGTCTTCTAATTCACTGATGCAGTCCTCAGCCTCTTCTACTCTACTCTTTAAGCCTTCCATTGTGTTCTTTATTGCAGCTATGTCGTTCTTCATCTCCTCTTGGTTTCTTTTCATGTTGGTGACATTTTCATTCAGCTCCTTATAGCTCTCATTGAGTTGTGTGTATTTGTCATCCATCCATTTAAACATCCTTATAATGAATACTCTGAATTCTTTCTCTGTTAAGCTGCTAGCCTCAAGTTCATTTAACTCCCTTTCTGGTGATTCTTCCTGTTCCTTCCTTTGAGAATTTCCTTTCTGTCTCCCCATGTTTTCCTGTAATGTTTTATTTGTAGTTCCAATTGCTTTGCTACCCAGGATCTTTTGGTGATGGTGCTACTGGTATAATCTCTCAGTTCTCCTGGGCTTGGTAATCTAGTGTAGCTCCCTACTTGAGCTACTTGGGTTCTCTTGATGTAAGCCTGGAAGCTTGAGAAGCACAACTGTGGTGTCTAAAAGTCAGCAGCTATGGAGTGGAGTGTCCCAGTTTTTGCTGTCTTGCACCCTTAGTTGAAATCACGCGTGTCCCGTGGGAACTCACAGTGGCACCCAGGAACCATCTGTTGGGAGAGCTCCCAGTGGCTCCCACTAGCACCCTGTGTGTAGATGGGCTCAGGGTGCCTGCCTGTTGTAAATTCCCTTCTGTGGAGGTGTGTTTTCAGGCGCATAGCTCTGATGCACTTTGAGGGACTCTGGCACTGAAGTTAAACAGCTAGGGTGTATGTGGGAAGTTATTCAGGAGAAAGGAGTTCAGATTTTCTGCTGTGGGGCAGCGCGCCCTTGCCTGTACAGAATCACACCCAGCAGGGACTCACAGCAGCTTTCCAGAGGACCCTGTGGATATATGTGCTCAGGGTGCCTTCCCTTGCTGTGGCCTTGAGTTTGCCAGCCCTTGAGTGTGCGCGAACTGGTGGCACGCCCGCTGGCGCAAAGCTCTGATGCCCCCTGGCACTGAAGTTGCACCGCAGGGGTGTCCCTGGGCAGTTATTTAGGAAGAGGCAGTTCAGAGCTTCTACTGTAGGGCCGCGCACCCTTGACTGTGCAGAATCACCCCCTCAGGGGCTCTGAGTGGTTCCCAAGCACTGCCTGGGTAGTGGAGTGCCCGTACCTCAATGCTTAAACTATAACATGGCAATAATGATACCCACCTCATTCATTTTTGTGCTTGATATATAGAAATAATATCTATATGTTATCAGACATAATAAACAATGGTTTGTGTTCAATGGTAGATGGCAGCTTCTTACAGGTTCTCATTGCTGATGGCACTTACCAGGTGTGGGCTCTGCAGGCAAAGAGGAAGGTCCCTGTTTCTGTGAATGAGTGAAGTGGGGCTGGACTCACAGATTGGCCTCCCTCTGACTTATTCATTTCGGAAGAACCAAGATGTGCCACAGCATTGAAAGATCTTGAAAAGTTAAGATGTTTTTAAACATAAGAGAAAAACATATTCCATATATTTTTGCATTTTTCACATTATTTCATGATTTATATTTGATTGATATGATCTAGTTCAAAAAATGTTTGAATAAACAAATACACTATTTACTAAGCCTGTTAGTAGTGCTCGTATGATATTTATAATGGTTGAATGTTGAACAAAAGCACTGTTGGGTGTTTCGCAGACAGATTCCACATTTATGATTTGGTATGATGGTGCAGTGGAGGGAAAAGCTTGGTACTTGGTAAGAAACAATAAAATTCTATATAATAAAGAGTTAATATGCAAATTGACCCTCACACCCTCACAAGATGGCTGCCTATGACCAGGCCAGCAGGGGGGTTAGTGAGGGACGACCGAACGACTGAACAGCAGGCTGTATGGGGTGACTAGGCCGGCAGTGGGGGGGCAGTTAGGGACGACCAGGCTGGCAGAGGGGGTCAGTTGGGGACGACCAGGCCAGCAGGGAGCAGTTAGGGGTGACCAGGTCAGTGGTGTGGGGGGGTGCAGTTGGTGGTGACCAAGCCAGCAGGAGGGGCAGTTGGGGGTGATTAGGCTGGCAGGGGGGCAGTGAGGGGTGACTAGGCTGGTGGGGAGGCAGTTGGGGGCGACCAGGCTGGCAGGGGGGCAGTAAGGGCTGACCAGGCTGGCAGGGGGGGCAGTAAGGGCTGACCAGGCTGGCAGGGGGGTAGTTAGGAGTGATCAGGCCAGCTGGGAGGGGGCAGTTGGGGGCTACCTGGCCAGCAGTGGGGGGAAGTTAGGGGTGACCAGGCCGGCAGGTGAGGGCAGTTAGGGGTGACCAGGCAGGCAGGCAGGCAGGCAAGTGAGTGATTAGGAGCCAGCAGTCCAGGATTGTGAGAGGGACATCCCCCAAGGGGTTCCATATTGGAGAGGGTGCCGGCTGGGCTGAGGGAACCCCCCACCTCTGTGCACAAATTTCATGTACCGGACCTCTAGTATGATGATAAAAACAGTTATGGCTATGATGAAATTTTCATTTTGTCTTCCACGTACTTTGATTCTGAAGGAAATCATCATGACCGGAATTAAGCCTATCTTAAAGCTGCTTTAGGGGTGGTTTTCAAATACAGTCTCTAGACCATATGAGAATCTGAGAATCACATCTTTGGCCTGGAATGATGTCAGGTGTGGTTTTAGGAAATCAGTTGATTGAGAAGTTTGACAATAGTTGAAATGAGCATCCTCAGAACACAATAACTCAGCAATTGATTTTGGCAGCTAGGTGATCAAGGTAGAAAAGTCCACAATGTATTTATTACAGTGATCAGAGTCAATTAAAAAGGTGAGCAAAATGAATGAATGGCAGGGCCCAGCCTTTTGGTTGTATGTAGATAGTTTTGCTTCTGTGGCCTGTTGGTTTTATAAACTCATATGTGAAATAGTTGTGCTTGAATACAAGAATAGATAGTTGAAATAATTATTCATGGAATTGAATTTCCCACTCTTCACTAATCACCTAAGTAATTTATATGAACTATTCAGAATAGTAAATAAAATGTAAGATCTGAATTACCTGAGTACAGGAACAAGTATATGAGTTTGCAAATCTATAAGTGTAGCCAGTGATGGATTTATTCATTTGGCAAGACTAAGACACACTTTGTAGGCCTGTCATCCGTGGAGCAGTTGGTTTCTTGGCTCTGTTTCCACCAGCTGTATCTAAAACCTGGCCAACCGTCTCGAACATGTCCGTCATTTGGCTTAGGAGGAACAGGAGTGAGAGGGAAAGGTGAATTGTGCATTGCTATCATTATTCCAGGCAAGACAATGGGCATTATATGCCCTTCTAATAGAGATCAAGGATGCCATCATCCTACTTGAAGGCTACACTACTCAGTTTTTCTCCTATTCTCAGGCTGCCCTTTCCGAGTCCCTATCTCTTACATGTGGGGTTTCATTATGATAACTTATGGGCCATTGCAATGTTTCCATTAGGCACCATCCTAGGAAATCAGATCCATTCTTGTGGTTTTTGTTTCATTTATTTTGTATATCTGCACCCCCCTACGCCCAGTGCAGAACGTCTTCCTAACCTTCAGATGCCTCTTTAGAGTCACTTATTTATTAACATCTCTGTTTGAATGTCTCAGGGCCCCTCACATTCAATATGTCTAAATCTGACTTTCTCACTTCATTTTAACCTCTGCCTTCTACACCTCCCTCCCTGACAGGGCACTCTCTCTACTGAGGTGCCCAAGATTCCACTTCTCTCAACTCCTCCCACAATCAATCATCATCACATCTCCATCCCCGCTGGCATCACTTTATTTCATGCCACCGTCGTTTCCCAACTGGCCTCCCTCCCCCACCAGATGTCCCATGTTTCCTCCTGCTGGAGGATTCCTGCAGTTGTTCTCCTGCCCATACCCTGCCTTCATTGGGTTTTGGTCGAAAGTGTGTGTGCCTATGTGATGCTTATCTCTTTCCATAGATGTAGCTCCATGAGAGCATGAACTGGCACATCTTGCTTCCAGTAGTCTGATTACCTAGCATATTGCAGAAGTTCAGTTCACATTTACTCGATGAATATTGAATCATCTGGCTCCCTGCTACAGCCTCATCACCCATCTCTCTTGGGACTTGCTCTTTCCCACTCCGTTTGCCATGTTCGTAAAAGAGGATGACATTTACAGCACATCGCAGCATGCCATGACACTGCATCCCCTCCCTATCCCCATGACACTGTCTATCCTCTCTGCACACCTCAGGCTGTCATGACTGATCTTCACCCATCTCTCCAGTTTCATTTCTTTTATTTTTTGCTGCTTGCCTCCCTCCTGTCTCTCATTCCCATCTTCTTTCTACTCTCCTCCTAGCTTGTGCTTTCTCCTTTTAACTCCTCTAGGTCTCAACTTAAATGCCAGCTGCCAGGGATCTTTTTGTGACCCTCCAAGATGCTTCTTAGACTCAGCGTGGTGCCTCCACAGTATTTTGCATGTGTAATAGGACCCTGAATTATAACGGGATCAAGTGTGTCTCTCCCCACTGTACTCTTGAGGTAGAGTCCAGTGCCTGGGAAAAAGTAGGTGACAACATATGTGGCCAAGTGACTGACAGATGAAGGCTCACCTCGTAGCGACAGGAAGCATGGTGTTTTTGTGGCCCAGGGCCCTGTCTCAGAGTGACGGTGAGTTAGGACTAGTGTAGCTTAATGGCCACCTTGGGTCAGTGGGTTCTAAAAAGCTTCCTCTCACCCTAACTGGATTCCCCTGATCCTGTTGGGGCACACACTTTAATAATTAATAAGAGAGAGGGTGAGGGGTAAGGGGGAGGTAATAAGTATACAATGAGGAAGGAGGAGTGAACGCAGAGACTAGATAAAAAATACACAGCAACAGCTACAAAGGCAGTGATGAAGAGCTAGTGTGTTCTCACCCGTTACAGTCGGAGTGGCTTGCGATCCAAGCTGGTTCCAGTGACATTAGTACTGTGAGAGCCCCGGACTTGGCTGCATCGGGATGTGATTGCTGTATAGAACGGCAAAGTTCTCTTGTACATTTGGGAACACGGATCTTCATTCCAATTATCATTCTAATTCTTAATTCTAATTCTGGCAAATTAGAACTGCCTGTTGCCTCCATTCCTTCGCTTTTCTCACGCAGGGTCATTGGAGCTGGGTTTTCAGAGATCACTTGCCCTCTTGGTACTCAGTTAACTTTTAGAGAAGCTCCGGTGGTTAATGTTTGAAGCTTTAAGTGTAATGCAGCAGAACTCTTGTTTTCACTTATATGTAACTTTCAGGAAATTGTGCCACTTGACTGAATTTCCATGCCCAGTCACAGCCGAAACCAAACAGTTTTTAGGAATTTAATAGTTAACTCATTTTAGATGCTTTCAGTTGAGTTGAGGATGGACAGTGTTTGTGACTGTGAGTCACATGGCAGAGATTTCCTAGTTAGTAGTGAAACAAACATTAAATCTAAGAGCCCAGAAATATGTGGATATAAAGGTAAGAGAAGTTAGAAATGAAGACAAAAAGAAAGGAAGATTGTTGAGGGACAACTTGGTAATTGTGGATTAAATTTTAGTGATAATTTTCTGTATACTGAAGAGCCATCTTCATCCAAGAAAGGCTATGTCAGTATTTAACAGTGAAGTGTGCAATGAGGCCTAAAAGTACAATTATGTTCACTTTCGTTCAAACCAGAGGATGTTACTTTTTAAAAATGTATGTGCATTTTTTTCAAAATAAAATTGTATATATTTAAAGTGAACATTATGATTTGATGTACATGTAATAGTTAAATGGTTACTACAATCAAACTAAGGAACATAATCTTTGCACATATTTATCAAATTTCCAGTATTCAATACAGGATTATTACCTCCAGTCATCATGCTGGGCATTAGATCTGCAGACTTATTCATCCCCCACCACTGTGACTCGGTTCCCTCTGACCCGCAGCTCCCGCCTGCTAACCACCCCCACCCCCCGCCTCTGTGTGTTTGACTTCTTTAGATTCCATACATAAATGGGGTAAGCAGCTTTTTTTCTTTCTTTGTCTGGCTGATTCCACATAACATTATATCTTCCAGGTTCATCCATGTTGTTGCAAGTTATAAGATTTCCTTCCTTTTAAGGCTGAATAATATTCCATTGTATATGGACACCACAATTTCTTACCCATTCATTTGTCAACAGACACTGAGGTTGTCTTCATTTCTTGTTATTGTGAATGATGCTGCAATGGACACGGGGGTGCAGATATCTTTTTGTGGTATTGATTTCATTTCCTTTGGGTACACACTCAACAGACTAATCACTGGGTCATATGGCAGTTCTATTTTTAATTTTTTGAGGAACCTCCACACTGTCTTCCATAGTGGCTGCACCAATTCACATTCCCACTAACAATGTCAAAGGGTCCCCTTTCTCCACATTCTTGCCAACACCTGTTACCTTTTATTTTATTACTAGAAGCCTGGTGCACAAATTCGTGCATGGGTGGGGTCCGGCCAGCCCACCCCAATCAGGGCTGATCGGGCAGGGCCAGCCAGGGGGAAGGGAATGTGGGAGGTTGGCTGGCCCTGCCCCCAGGTGTTTTACTGTAATCTCTATGTTTAGTCTGTAGACCTGACCTTGTAGAAGCATGTGCTTTCTCAAGGATACTTACCCTGCTGATTGTATCTAGAAGTTAATTTTAGTTCAAGCTGTTGTTACAATAAAAGCCTAAGGAGGCAGGTGAATGGGGCTGCTTTGTTCCTATAGCCAGGCAGTCCCTTAGCCTCTCTTTCCCAGAAACGTGTGTCAGAGTGATCATTCATCCGTCGCTCAGGGTGTGCCAGTCAGCCCTGGCAGAAGTCCATGATGGCATTTCTGATGTACCAGCCCAGACCCATGTTCAATAGCCCCAGAAAGGCTGGCTAACCCCTTTCCTGAGGCATAGTTTCCCCAGCTGAAGGTCTCTGCAGGCAGGCATCAAGGGAATATTTTTTATATTGACTTTAGAGAGAGGAAGGGGGAGAGAGAGAGGGAGGGAGAGGAAGATAGGTGAGAATGTGAGAGAGAAATATGATTGGCTGTCTCCCAAAGGCACCCTGACCAGGGATTGAACCCACAACCTAGGTATATGCTCTGACCAGGAATTGAACCCATAAACTTTGGTGTACAGGCCAATGCTCCAACCACTGAGCAACCTGGCCAGGGATGTTTTTTTGAACTACTTTATTTTAAAAAAACAATAAAGTAGACTTTATTTTTAGGGCAGTTACACGTTTATAGAAAAACTGAGCAGAAAGTACAGAGCTTTCATGTACCCTCACCCAACCCCACCCCCGTCTCCAGACAGTTTCCTCCGTTAGCAACGTCTTACATTAGTGTGGACATTGATTACAATTGATGAGCCAATATTAATTGGCTCAGTGATACTGATGCCTATCAATAATACTGATAATATCATTAACTAAAGTCCATGGTTTATATTAAGGCTTCCTCTTTGTGTTGTACATTTAGTGGGTTTTGACAAATGCATAACAACATGTGCTATTTTCATTTTTCAAGATTTCCAAAGCAGCCTCCCTCCACATGCCCACAGTGACCATTGCCTGGTGCCATTTAAGTGCACGGCCATTGCTAACCTATGCGTCACCTTTCATGTCCCGCAGCCCAATCCATTGCCGGGCAGGAGTCCCAGGAATTGTGATGAGACAACCCGCCCTTCCCCCCAATGGCATCCTTATAGCCATGTGATGGGCCAGAGACCCAGTGCCAATGTCTGACTCTGAGCGTCCGCTTTCTAGGACTTCCCCAGCACCAACCACCCAGCGTGGGCCCCCTGAAGGCAGAGGCCAAAGACAAGGCTAATGTCGGAGCAGTTTACAGAGCAGAAGTAGCGGGGCAGGGGTGAGAGGCCTGGAGGGAGAGGGAGCACGCAGCGGGGGTCACGAGGAGAGCCGCTGGCTGCTCGGTCCCGGGCCTGATGAGGTGCGTCTCAGCACTGAGCGCCTCCGCCCGCTGCTCGTGCCCTTGCACTTCCCAGGCACATTGGGAGCACTGAGCCGGCTCTGGGCCCACCGGCGGCAGAGGCAGGAGGCCGGAGGCGCAAGGAGCCGCTTGTCCCGTGGCCCCTGAGGAGAATGCTTGCAGCCCACGGGGCCTGCGGGCCGGGGCAGGGCGGGACTGGCCAGGCAGGCGGCGAGGTCGTACTGCACCCTGGGTGGTGGACACATTGTTGGGATGGCGGCTGGTATGGAATGTTGGCTGGGATGGTGATGGTGAGGATGATGGTGATACGACGATGATATTGTTATGATTATAATTACACAAAGAAAAGGGAACCAAACAGCGGAGTGCTGCCGTCTCCGGGGAAGCTGCCATGTCTATGGATGCTGCTCCCTGACGTGGCAGCTCCGGACAGCCACGGTCTGAATCTGCCCGGCTCGTCCATGTTTGTAAACCACGGGTTTGAGTGCCTTCCGCCAGGCTCTGTGCGGTGCTGTGGCCACAGCTTCACCTCCGGGCCCACTGCCGCCCGAGTCACCCTGCCGACCACACCGAAGCCGCCCTGCAGTGTGTGCCCGCCGCCCTCAGTGTGTGCCCACCGCCCTGCAGTGTGTGCCCGCCGCCCCGCAGTGTGTGCCCGCCGCCCTCAGTGTGTGCCCGCCGCCCGCAGCGTGTGCCCGCCGCCCGCAGCGTGTGCCCGCCGCCCTCAGTGTGTGCCCGCCGCCCTCAGTGTGTGCCCGCCGCCCCGCAGTGTGTGCCCGCCGCCCCGCAGTGTGTGCCCGCCGCCCCGCAGTGTGTGCCCGCAGCCGCCCTCAGTGTGTGCCCGCCGCCCCGCAGTGTGTGCCCGCCGCCCTCAGTGTGTGCCCGCCGCCCTCAGTGTGTGCCCGCCGCCCCGCAGTGTGTGCCCGCCGCCCTCAGCGTGTGCCCGCCGCCCTCAGTGTGTGCCCGCCGCCCTCAGTGTGTGCCCGCAGCCGCCCTCAGTGTGTGCCCGCAGCCGCCCTCAGTGTGTGCCCGCCGCCCTCAGTGTGTGCCCGCCGCCCTCAGTGTGTGCCCACCGCCCTGCAGTGTGTGCCCGCCGCCCCGCAGTGTGTGCCTGCCGCCCTCAGTGTGTGCCCGCAGCCGCCCTCAGTGTGTGCCCGCCGCCTTCAGTGTGTGCCCGCCGCCCCGCAGTGTGTGCCCGCCGCCCTCAGCGTGTGCCCGCCGCCCTCAGCGTGTGCCCGCAGCCGCCCTCAGTGTGTGCCTGCCGCCCTCAGTGTGTGCCCGCCGCCCTCAGCGTGTGCCCGCCGCCCTCAGCGTGTGCCCGCCGCCCTCAGTGTGTGCCCGCCGCCCTCAGCGTGTGCCCGCCGCCCTCAGCGTGTGCCCGCCGCCCTCAGTGTGTGCCCGCCGCCCTCAGTGTGTGCCCGCCGCCCTCAGTGTGTGCCCGCCGCCCTCAGTGTGTGCCCGCCGCCCCGCAGTGTGTGCCCGGAGCCGCCCCGCAGTGTGTGCCCGGAGCCGCCCCGCAGTGTGTGCCCGCCGCCCCGCAGTGTGTGCCCGCCGCCCCGCAGTGTGTGCCCCGCCGCCCCGCAGTGTGTGCCCGCCGCCCCGCAGTGTGTGCCCGCCGCCCCGCAGTGTGTGCCCGCAGCCGCCCTCAGTGTGTGCCCGCCGCCCTCAGTGTGTGCCCGCCGCCCCGCAGTGTGTGCCCGCCGCCCTCAGTGTGTGCCCGCCGCCCTCAGTGTGTGCCCGCCGCCCTCAGTGTGTGCCCGCCGCCCTCAGTGTGTGCCCGCCGCCCTCAGTGTGTGCCCGCCGCCCCGCAGTGTGTGCCCGCCGCCCTCAGTGTGTGCCCGCCGCCCTCAGCGTGTGCCCGCCGCCCTCAGTGTGTGCCCGCAGCCGCCCTCAGCGTGTGCCCGCCTCCCTCAGCGTGTGCCCGCCGCCCTCAGCGTGTGCCCGCCGCCCTCAGTGTGTGCCCGCCGCCCTCAGTGTGTGCCCGCCGCCCTCAGTGTGTCCGCAGCCGCCCCGCAGTGTGTGCCCGCCGCCCTCAGTGTGTGCCCGCCGCCCTCAGTGTGTGCCCGCCGCCCTCAGCGTGTGCCCGCCGCCCTCAGTGTGTGCCCGCCGCCCTCAGTGTGTGCCCGCCGCCCTCAGTGTGTGCCCGCCGCCCTCAGTGTGTGCCCGGAGCCGCCCCGCAGTGTGTGCCCGCCGCCCCGCAGTGTGTGCCCGCCGCCCCGCAGTGTGTGCCCGGAGCCGCCCCGCAGTGTGTGCCCGCCGCCCCGCAGTGTGTGCCCGCCGCCCCGCAGTGTGTGCCCGGAGCCGCCCCGCAGTGTGTGCCCGCCGCCCGCAGTGTGTGCCCGCCGCCCCGCAGTGTGTGCCCGCCGCCCCGCAGTGTGTGCCCGCCGCCCCGCAGTGTGTGCCCGCCGCCCTCAGTGTGTGCCCGCCGCCCCGCAGTGTGTGCCCGCCGCCCTCAGCGTGTGCCCGCCGCCCGGCAGTGTGTGCCCGCAGCCCTCAGTGTGTGCCCGCCGCCCCGCAGTGTGTGTCCGCAGCCGCCCCGCAGTGTGTCCGCAGCCGCCCCGCAGTGTGTCCGCAGCTGCCCCGCAGTGTGTGCCCGGAGCCGCCCCGCAGTGTGTGCCTGAGCTGCTGGAGGCGGGGAGCGCACTCCGTGGTCTGGGGCTGCCCCGCTGCTCTGAGTGTGGCAGCGGGAACTGGGCCCGCAAACACGCCTCTGCCCTCCGCCCCGGTTCAGGGGTTCAGGAGAGGGGAGGACGGTGGGGTCATGGCACACCTGCGGGGCACCGGCTGTGCCTGGGCTGTGCTCTAGGGGGCGCCATGCCCGCTGGGCGCCACGTGAACGGTGCCGGGGTGAGCAGCGCCATGGGGGACCGGGCCCTGCGGCTCTGCCCCTCCACGGGGACTGCGGTCCTGCTCCCGGGACTCACCGGCTCGTCTCTGTTGTCTGTTTTCCTTCCTTCAAGTCCTTCGCTTGGGTGGTCAGCAGTTTATTGGGACCCCAAGCATAGCCGGTGCTTTGTTCCGTGGGCGTGCGCGCTCTGGTGCACTGCGCTTCCCGCGGTTGGGGGAGAGGTGAGGTGGAGGTGGTGAGGTGGGGGTGGCGGGGTGGGGGGGGGCCTAGCTGGGACGGCTACGTTGTCACACAGAAGAGCAGCGTTCCCACCCAATCTTTGTAGCGTGGCTTAGAAGATAACTTCTCGGCTGAAGAAATATTTTAAAGAATATTTCCAAATATTTCAAATATATTCTAATATTCTTCTCATTAACTTATTGTTGTCAATAAGCCTTTTGTTAAGTTTATGGAGAAGTAAGAACACATGATGGTTAATCACCAGATTAATTCACTAACTTGTTATGACTCAGTTGAATACGAGTCGCAGGGACTGGAGGCAGGTATGTGCTCGCAGTGGTTTCAGTATGAGACACTTGGTAGGTTGCGTGGAACCTCGATGGTCCGACAGAAATCCTCCCAATAAGAGGTATCGTCTGCAAAATACTTTTTTTTTCCTGTTAAGAAAAAGAAAGAAATACATTGGTCAGCCATAATGGGTTTTAAAAGGGCATCTAATTGCGGGTGAGCCTCAAATTAAGAAAGCCAGGCGTTTAAGTAGCTGACCTTAGGACACCGGTAAATTAGAGGGTAATTACTGAAATGTTCCCCAGTTTGTGAAAGGATTTCTAACAGGGCCCCTCTAAACACCTAACTCTCCAGTGGGTTTAAATTACGCCTGGGTGTGTTTGAAAAGTAATCCTTTTTAAAAAAAAAATATATTTTATTGATTTTTTACAGAGAAGAAGGGAGAAGGATAGAGAGTTAGAAACATCCATGAGAGAGAAACATCGATCAGCTGCCTCCTGCACACCCCCCACTGGGGATGTGCCCGCAACCAAAGTACATGCCCTTGACCGGAATCGAACCTGGGACCCTTCAGTCTGTAGGCTGACGCTCTATCCACTGAGCCAAACCGGTTAGGGCTCTCTCTCTCTCTCTTCTCTCTCTCTCTCTCTCTCTCTCTTTTTTTTTAATAAACACACCTGTCATAAGACAAGGCGTGTCAGCACTGAGAAAAGCTGAGGGCCTTTCTTCAGTAAGCACATCTCCAGGCTGCGTTTTAGCTGCATTTGCCAGGCCTCCTTTTGGGAGGAGAGGCTGTTGCAGTAGCGCCCAGAGGCCACGCTGAGCTCCCTGACCCACTCCTCACTCTCCCCTCCCCGCACCCTCCCCTCCCCCCCCCCCCCCCCCCCCCGCGGGCGGGAGCGTGGGTCCTCCAGGGAGGGTCGGCTGGTGTGGCACCCTGGCTCTCCGTTGGGGACAGAGCTGAGGGGAGGGTGAATGCTTGGTGGAGCCCAGGACCTCCTGGGGGAGCCCTCAGTCCTGGGTGTGAGTGTGAGTGTGTGTGGGTGTGCGGGGGCGGGGGGGCGTGGTGTCTGAGATGTGAGGACCAGTGAAGAATCAGCTCGGTGACTCTGGGCAGAGGTGTCACTGCCACTCTGCAGCCAAGCCTTCAACAGGCCACCAAGGTTCAGCAACGACGGCGAGGACCTTTCCTTTAAGGCTGCTGTGCTCAGTGTCTGCACCGGCCCTGGATCTCACTTCCACCCAAAGACCAAATCTCAGGAAGGCTATTCCCCAGGAGGTTGAACTCATAGCCAGCTCCTGCCCCCTGACACCCACGGGGCTTGGCTCTGGCCTGCGAGGCAGCGGGGCTCTAACTTGCCCTGTGAGATCGCGGACTTCGCCCACAGCGTGTGCCTTCGGCTGGGTGAGCTCTGTCCTTCGGGGCAGGAAGAATAACTTCCAGGTGGAGGGCCAAGGCCGTCGTTCCCAGGGGTGGTCTCTGCTAATGACCAACCCCAGGTAAGGCGTCTGTCATTCAAGGGTGTTTCTATGTCTCCTCCTTTATGGTGATGACTGCTGTCCCACCTGAGTGTAGAGCAGTCAGTCAGAGGTAAAGCGCCTGTCCTCACCGGGGGAGAAGGGCGTGCTAAATAAAGGAGGCAGATACAGACTATTCTTGGCAAAAGTAGAAAGATAAGGAGAATGTAGTATGTATTTCATAGTCATATGGATTTATGAAGGTAAAATATTGCCTATGTACAAAATTTCTCTTAGCATTTTGAATTAAACTTTCACTTATACTTATGAAATAATTGTGATGTCAGGTAGTGATACAAAATTGAGCAAAATGAGAAGCTGACGTGTTCTCCAGGCTCTCCGACTGGTCCGAGGATCCCTCCCTGTGTCACCCACTGGTGGAGGATGGTGATGGGTCGGGCTGTGTGGCCTGTAGAAGACACCCCGAGTGACGATGGCCAACTCGGAGGTAGTTTCTCTAAGCCAGTGCGGTCTCCATCGCGGTCACCTTCCATTCTCAGATCATTGGGTCTGTAGAACATCAGCTGCTGTGCTGTGAACCTTCCCACAGGGGAGACCGGGCAATGAAGACCGAGGCCTCGGGAACAGCGGGGGAAGAGATAAGGCCACTCAGTGAGCAAGGACTGAGGACAGACAACAGCATAGTGATTGCAGAGGGTTGGGAGGGAGGGGTGAGGAGAGGAAGAAAAGGTAAAGGGGGGATAAGTGGGATGGAAGGAGATGTGACTTGGGGTGGTAAACACACAATACAATAAACAGATGATATGATATAGAATTGTGCACTTGAAACTTGTATAATTGTACCAACCTATGTCACCCTCATGAAAAAGGCACTAGTTTTCAAAGCAGTGGCCACATTGTCAGAACTCTGTAGCCGTGCCTGCGCAATGATGGATGTACGAGTCCCTTTGCTTCCTAAGTGACAAGGGAGATGCAGTGAGAGGCACTTCCCTTGCAGCACAGAGGGCTGAAGGGAGGTGTTTGGTGGCTGAGGCAGGGCTGTTGTGCCCAGCTTCCCCAGCCCAGCCCTAGAAACCAATCAGCCACCTCATCAGCAAGTGTGTTTCCTGCAAGTTTTGCCCTTGGGCAGACCGGGACCATTCTGGAAATTAGGGTGCATGCGACTTCAGCAATAGCACCCAAGGAGGATTTCTGAACTTGGATTTTCTGACATGGAGACTTAGGCTGCCTCTGGAGAGGGAGAGAGGAGAGGGGAAAAGCATAGGAGTTGGGGCTGGACCAATCTGGGTTTTGGTTCTAACTTTAGTGCTTACTGGTTATAGACCTTGACCAACCTGCTTAGTCTCGCTGAGCTTCAGGTTCTTCCTCTTGTGACAATGCCAAGTTCTGAGTGCCACACTGAGGACCAATTAGGACAGTGAGACCCAACACACAGGCACTGGCTTTTTGGCAGCATACGGCCATCCTGTATAATAAAAGCCTAATATCCAAATCGACCGAATGGCGAAAGGGCCGGTCGCTATGATGCGCACTGACCACCAGGGGGCAGACGCTCGATGCAGGAGCTGCCCCCTGGTGGTTAGTGCACTCCCACAGGGGGAGCGCTGCTCAGCCAGAAGCTGGGCTCACGGCTGGCAAGCGCAGCAGCTGTGGCAGGAGCCTCTCCCGCCTCCACAGCAGCGCTAATGAGCAGCAAGCAGAGTGGTAAGGAGCAGCGAGTAGGCAGGCGGTAAGAAGCGAGGGCTCCCAGACTGCGAGAGGGCACATGCTGGGCTGAGGGTCCCCTTACCCCGCTGCATGAATTTTGTGCATTGGGCCTCTAGTGTTTGCATAATAAACCTAGACAAACGTTTTGAATGACCTTTCAACATTGTTTCTCTGTTCCTGTCACTCTCAGCTCAGGACTCTTTTGAAGTCACAGCCCCCTTCTACCAGGACATCTTTCATCCTTTCTGTGCCCATCCATGTCTCATGTGCCTTTAGGCCTCCTTCTCTTAAATCTCTACTCATTCCTCCAGCTCTCTTCCCATCTCTCCGGCTCTGTCTTTGCATCTGGTCTGACATTAGCTCCCCAGCCTAGATTTAAGATTTGTACACAATGTTTGAATCTGTCTCCCTCCTCCCCACTCTGCTCCCTTGAGTAAAGGGATCATGCCTTGGACATGGTAGGGCTCAAGCTACATGAAAAATAAATACTGGTTGGTGCAACTATGAATGTAGAGGAAATGCTTTTATTCTTTAAAAAAAAAAATCCTTACCAGAGGATATTTTTTCCATCAAATTTCCATAGAAAGGGTGGAAGGGCGGGGGAGAGAAAGAGAAGGAGAGGGAGAGAGAGAGGAGAGGAAGAGGGAGAGGGAGAGGGAGAGGGAGAGGGAGAGGGAGAGGGAGAGGGAGAGGGAGAGGGAGAGGAACATCAATGTGAGAGAAATATCGATTAGTTGACTCCCACTTGTGCCCTGACCAAAGCCAGGGATTGAACCTGCAACCCTTGGGTCTGTGGGCTGATGCTCTAGCCACTGAGCAAAATGAGCCAGGGCAGGAAATACTTTCCTTAACTGCAGCCCTGAAATTCATGAAGGGAGTATGTGGAGGGTTGCACCAGCAGCTTTCCTCATATATCCCAACAGTTGAGTGTTGATTTGTAAAAAATCCCAATACACAGTTGATGACATTGCTCTTTTCTTCAGCTTATAAAGATTTGTTTGTGAATCGATGACTAAGGAAATCTGGCCCCAAAGTTCTTAATACCTGAACGCGATTAATGGGTAGAGAAAAGCTTGCTTGTAGCCGTCCTCTACTCCATCGAGTGCGCGGGAGGCCTTGGGTCTCCAGGCTCAGCCCACGCAGGGCAGGGCATGGAGAAGGCGTGCCCTGGGCCGCGACACGAGGGGGTGTACAATCACAGCGGCATTTACTCTGCGCCAAGGAAGCCCCCAACCTGCTTTTCCCAAGATCTCTCTCACGGCAGTTAATAGTGGTTCTGTTTTTCCACTTTTTAGGACAAAAATCTTGGTGCTTCATCATTGATTTTTTTCTTCTTTCAACATCACATCCGGTCCATCAGCAGATCCATTTTGTTAATAAATCTTTGGAACCTTGGCGCCTGCTCAGCACCTCCACAGCACAGTGTGTTCCCCTGGAAGCAGATTCTGAGACGCATGTTAATAAAATCAGAGCTATAAAAAGAAAGAGTAAAGATCAGGAACATCTTTTTACGTTATTATGTGGCAACACCCCTGGGTTAAAGATGTAGGGGGAGGGAAGTAATTTCAGACACTCGCCGTGCATTAGAGTTGAACTGTGGCCGCCTTCTGCTGCGCTGGCGGCTCCCTCACAACCAGTAGGAAGGCAGAAGGGCCGAGAGCCAGCAGGAAGCAGCAGCGCAGTTGAGACCAGCTTTTGGGACTTCACCATTCAGTTTAGTCCCTCCTCCTCTCCCCAAAGCTTCTTTCCAGGAGGCCCGTGTCTTCTCAGCCGTCTCAGCACCCACGGCCGACAGTGGGGCAGACAGTGGCACTCAGTCAATGGCTGTGCGATGAACAATGCCCAAGATGTGCACTACGACTTTAGTTGCTATACTTTAAATGGGAAATAAAGCGTATTTTACTTTTTAATCGAAAATCTGGCAAATTATATAGAAATCATTTTGGATTTTTGTCTGCTATTCCTTATCCCTTCCCATCTTCTTCAAGTATAAGACAATGACCATTTATCAAAAGTTACATGCTGAGCTACATGTCTTTAGTAATTGCCTTTTTCTTTGAGAAACATGAACTCACTCTAAATTCTATGCAGTTTTTCTTCTGTATTGGGAGGCAGAATACCATCCTGAAACTTCTGGTTTCATTCTGATTCTATAGATTGCTCTTGTTCACTTATCAAAGGTCATTTGTTAGAGATTGGGGCCAACTTCAATTTTTCTGAATTAGAAAGAAATACATATTTCTGCATATGTACTTTTGTGCACTTGTTTATTTATTTTCTTGGGAGAAATCCCTGAAAGGGAATTCTGTATCAAAGAGTACATGTATTTTAAGGGGGTTTTGACACATGTTACCAAAATGCACTTTCACCACTTGATCAGTTATTATTGATCAGTTGCAAACAACCCAAACCTAGCTAGTTCATGTAAGCAGAAAGGAATTTGTTGCCAGTTATTTGGTGCTCATGATTATTGGAGGGCTGGAGGGTCTGTCCCTAAACTCAGCCTGTAGGGAACCAAGTGGACCCCAGAATTTCGTTACTGTGCCACGATAAAGCAAGAAGCCCGTGCTGTGTCGAGGAGTGGCTGAATCAGGAGGCTGCTGCGGTCAGTCCTGACCGCCTCCACTAGACTTCCCACACTGCCAAAGGATGCTGGTCAGGGGCACCGTGCAAGGTCACCTGGAGAGCAGCAGTCTCAAGTTCACATCACGGTACCATCACTGCATTCTCTCCTAGCAGCATTTCTCCTTGACTCCTACAGTCACTGAGAAAGGTGAAACCCAATATAGGCACAGGAACAGATAGATTTTGACAAGTGAAAACATGAGAAATGCCAGCCTTACCTCCTTCTCTTGCTTGCTGGACCAGCATTTTCAAGCAAGAAAGAGACAATGCCAACATTGGTTGCTAGCTCAGAGCATCTACTGCAACTCTGTGACAGCGCCTTAACTTTGCCGGTTGTCATTCCTTAACTGGTGCCACAGCTGAAGGCTCAGGAGGCCATTCTGGTATTCTCTAAGGTCAGCTGCTTCTGGGGATGTAGGGCATGGTAATCCTGGCAGATCCTCTGAGTGGCATCTCATTGTCTCACTTGCTTTGCTATAAAGGTATTTCCTTAGTCAGACACATGTTTGTACCATGTTTTCACTTGTCAAAATCTATCTGTGAATTGCTGCATTCACTAAGTCCTGGGCAGTTGCTGGTAGAAGGAAGGTTAGCAGTGAAGGAAATGTCTATGTCCGCATGTCTCCTTGAGGAGAAGACATGGAGGCCTCTGCCATTTCGGAAGGGGTCTAATTATAACTAATCTGCTACCTGCTGGCTGGCCAGACTTTGACTTTTGAGGCCAGCTAGACCAGTCTTGGAGAAGTACCACTTCCATTTGTGCCAACCGGTGACTTAATTCATAAGCCCTTGAAGGAGTCTTGGGGTGGCTGGGGAAAGAGGTTGATGGACATCCACAGGACCTGCATCTTGTTCCTCTGATTATTGAGAACTTCGTCCACAAGGACACTTTTGGGTGAGTACTCCCACCCACTCTGAGGCCATTCTAACATGCATTCATATACCCGTTCTCCAAACCTCCTGGTCACTAATCTTCACTCTTGGCTTTTCCTAACTTTTCACCGTATGGTTAAGCCATGAGTTATTGCCCACAAGTTCTTGTAAGTTTGTACCCTAGTTATCTCTCTGGCTAGAAAGTAAAACAGCAACAGCAACAACAAAACCCCAGATGTGCTGCTTGAAGTTCCGCCAAACAGTAGGATTTCTTTCCCCATCGTCTCTCAGAGAGTTGTGATGGTGAAGAGCCATGTGATTGTGACCAGCGTCACCATGCAGAACAGTCTATAAACCAGGCTCCATTTCATTTCTTTTTAGACCAGCTGCCCACAACAAGCTCTCCACGATGCTTGCACCCAACATGATTGAGTTCTGGGCACATTCAACGTTGTGGCCTGGTGACTCAGATAACTCCAAGTTCTGGATGGGCAACTCAGGACACATGGTTACTTATTGTCCCATAGTCAGGTATGTGGTTTATCAGGCTCAAGAAGTAACCCAAGAGCTGTTTCTCAAAAGAAGGAATTATGCTCTTGGGAACATAACTTTGCTTCAAAGCCCTATGAGCTGGACTATTATTTTCCTCTTAGGGTTTGCCACAGGCTCTGTACAGTATCAACTCTGCCTCAGACACTTTGAATACAACTAGATCTGCAGTATCTCACGGGCCAAATGTTTGCAGCTTCTTGGACCATCTGGAGACTTCTCTTGTCCCCAGTCTCCCTCAAAGGCGGTGCCTTTATAGTTTCCTTGGTAAAGGGTTAGAAGTGGCACAAATGACTGTGGTATATATTGCCTCTAGAGTTCAAAGAGGACACTTGCTTAGTTGTATGGGCTCATGATGCAGCGTATTTTCTTGCACTTTGAAGAGCCTCTCCTGGTATGTCCCAGACAACTGGAACTGCTGAACTTTCAATGTCGGATCAATCCTTTGATTTCTCTCTCCTCCTCTGGCACTCCTGGGTCTCAGCAAGAGATCTAGAGTAAATGCTGTCAACATTCTGCCTTATGCACTGTGAGGTGATCCAGATCTCTGTGCAATAAATTATGATAGAGTGAGGGAACCAACTTAACCCTGAGAGAAGAGGGTGTGTGTACTTCTTCCAGGTGAAAGAAAATCATGTCTAGTGAGTAATGGCTATTGGGGAAGAAAACACTGTCTGATCGATAGATGTGTATCAGGTCCTGGGATCTCTCCCTTTGCTTCAATAACAAGATTACTTAAAACATTTAAAAATAATATTTGCTTCAGTTCTGCGATTACTTTAGGAATAGCAGGGACATGTAATATCACCAACCGATTAAGTTTTTAAAAATCCAGCAACTTTCAAGACCCATTTTTCTTATGCATAGACTAAAACGTTGAGTTCAATGGGGTGGAAAGTTGCTTTTTCCTGAATCTTGTAGGTCTTTGACGGTGGTCCTTATCTCAGTGGCTCCACCTGCAATGTATGGCATTGCTATTGGTTTAGTATTTTGTGTGAAGATAATGGTTTGAAAATACAATTTCAAAGGTTTCCACTTGGCCCTTCCTCATGCTATGGCTCCATTTCCAAGCACATTTATTCCAGCTACACACGTAAGAGGAAGGTGCGAACCAGAGGATGGGTCCATAGATCTCACACCTCATTTTTCTAGCTCTTCACCTGATTGCTGGACCACATGGTATTCTGGTTTCCCAGGAACTGATGTCAGCTCAGAGCCAGTACCTAATAATCTCTGGAAAATGTGGGCACTTTCCTTTCCTAATTATCAGTTTCTTCAACTGTAAAGTGAAGAGAAATATTGCAGCTGCTACAAGGTTTGTGGTGAGGATTAATGCGAGGGGTCACCTGGCACAGGTTTAGTCTGAACATATTAGCACTACTAGGGTTCTTGACGGTGATGGTTCTCTCTTTTTCAGCCATGCAATACTGGTAGACTTGCATCTTTCCTCATTTAGATGAGAAACAATTCTTTATTACATTTATTTCTTGTTATATTATTGTTTTTACTATCATGTATTGAGTGACAAAGAAAAGATATGTAATACTTTAAAATTTGTCTTTTTTAAAATTTGGAAAAAATGAGGTTTGATTTTTTTTCACTAGGGAGCCTTAAAGTAACAGGGCATGACAATGTTGTTCAGAACTCTGCACTCTGGTTTCTTTAAAGCCCGACTTCTCCCCCAGGCTGCAAGTTCCTGAGGCCGGGGCCAAGGCCGCTGCTTACTTCTATAGCTCTGGGACAGGCTTGGCCTAGTAAGTGTCAGGAAGCATTTGCTGCTTGAACAAATAAATGACGCACCTATATATCTTTTCAGAAGAATCTGCTTTGCCTCTTACTTCCTACACTTACAAGTTTTCAGCTACATCCAGATTCTTGCTCTTCCCAGAATACTCCAGATACTTATCCCTCCATCCTTTCCACATGCTATTTTTTATGGGTGTCATGTCTCTCCGCCCTCTGTCAACTGGAAACGTGTCATATAAAGGACTGTCTGCAAGCCACCTTCCCAGGGCTTTGTTAGTAGTGCAAGCCACTCTCTTAGCCCTGCTCCAATCACATGTTGCATTTGCTCTTACTATAAAGCTTATGATAGTAAGGTTTGATTCAGTGGTGAGCGTTGGCCCGTGGACTGAAGGGTCGAGAGTTTGATTCTGGTCCAGGGCATGTGCCTCAGTTGCAGGGTGAATCCTGTGTGTGGGAGGCAACTAATTCATGTGTCTCTCTCACATCGATGTTTCTTTCTCTGCCCCTCCCTTCCACTCTCTCTAAAAATCAATGGAGAAAGTATCCTTGGGTGAGGATTAACAACAACAACAAAAAAATCTTATGACTTTGAGCCTTAACTATGTGAGCACACATCTGCCTTCCAGTGTACGCTCTGCCCAGCAAGGTTCCTGGTGGCAGCTGTGCAGTGAGTGTAGAATGAATGCACGGCACGGGGCTCAGTTTTGCCCTTCAGTTGAGGGAGGAAGGAAAAACCCAGTTTCCTGGTTCAAAGAGGAGCAAACAATGCCCATATCACTCTTTTGTGATCTCTTCTCGCCTTTAAACACTCAGAACAGGACTCTGTCTGCAGTTAAAATGCCTCGACAATTGTTCCCACCAGGTGGCAATGGGAAGGAAGGATGCCTCTTGGTTTCCAATGGCCATATTGTTGAAAGCCTGAGTTGCAAACAGAATGTTTTGGGACAGGCTTAGATCTGAAGGAAGCAATTTCTCTATCACTAACACAGTGGATGAAATTCTTTAAAAGGAAAGGGTTGATGGTGGAGAAACAAAAAATGGGGTGCAGCACTGAAGAGTGTATTTGGTAATCTGCTTTGTCACTTCCAGATAATGGAATCAGCACACAAGCATCCTGAGGTGCTGTATAGAGTCTCCTTTCAAATAAAGTCACAAAAATGGGGCTAACATTTCACTTCCTGGAATGCATCATGGCAGGTTAGAGAACTCATTACATAGAACTTCATGTTCAGGAGAAGATTTTAGAGAGCCAGACAATCTAATAGAATTTTATTTATTTTAAAGCTTCCCGCTCAATAGATATAAAAAATAGTTTTAGGACATCAATAGAAGAAAAATTCCAACTGCAAATGATAACTAGGTTAGTTCAGAGACATGGGAGAATGAGCACAGCATTCCAGTGAGGAGCCGTGAGTCCTGGGTCAGTTAGGAAGGAGAAGATGCCTGGGGTGGGTACTGGGAGGCATGTGGCCGTGGTTGATGCAGCACCAGAAGAGGAGAAGGTTGCTGGACATGGCAGGTTAGTCAAGGTAACAGAGGTGGAGGGCAGGGGTCAGGAGTGTAGCTGAGGCATGTGAACAGGGTAGTATTCTCAACTTCAATGGTTGATACTGGACTAAAACCCCACAAAATGCATCCCGGTATGTTCTACACATTTGCATTCTCAACAACAAAGGCGGGGAAATGAGCATTTATTTGTTGTTACTACTGGTTGGCTGTGAGACGCCCGAGTGTATCGCATATGATGGAGTCTGACTGCCAGGTTTCAAAGTCTGGTCCCACTCTGTCCTTGGACAAGGTACGGAACCTTTTTTCCCCTCAGTTTTCTCTTCGGTGCAGTGGGACTGTGAAATCAGGGCTGCAATGTGGATTTTTTTTTAATTTAAAGTATTCCAAATAGTAGTGCATATGTCTCCTTTTTATCCCATTGACCTCCCCCCCCAGCCTCCACCACCCCCTGGCACCTGCCCTCACCCTTCCCAGTGTCTGTGTCCATTGGTTATGCTTACCAGACCTTTGCCTTCCTGCAGAAGTTTGACAATGTGCTCCATGCTTCTTTGACTCTGTATCTATTTTTGTTCATCAGTTTATGATGTTCTTTATAATCCACAAATGAGTGAGATCATGTGATATTTGTCTTTCTCTGACTGGCTTACTTCACTTAGCATAATGCTCTCCAGTTCCATCCATGCTGTTGCAAATGGTAAGAATTCCTTCTTTTTTACAGGAGCATAGTATTCCATTGTGTAGATGTACCACAGTTTTTTAATCCACTCATCTGCTGATGGGCACTTAGGCTGTTTCCAAATCTTAGCTGTGGTAAATTGTGCTGCTATGAACATAGGGGTGTATATAGTCTTTCTGATTGGTGTTTCTGATTTCTTGGGATATAGTCCTAGAAGTGGGATCACTGGGTCAAATTGCAGTTCCACTTTTAATTTTTTGAGGAAATGCCATACTGTCTTCCACAGTGGCTGCACCAGTCTGCATTCCCACCAGCAGTGCATGAGGGTTCCTTTATCTCAACATCCTCGCCAGCACTTGTCATTTGTTGATTTGTTGATGGTAGTCATTCTGACAGGTGTGAGCTGGTACCTCATTGTCGTTTTGATTTGCATCTCTCGGATGATTAGTGACTTTGAGCATGTTTTCATATGTCTCTTGGCCTTCTGTATGCCCTCTTTTGAAAAGTTTCTATTTAGGTCCTTTGCCTATTTTTTGATTGGATTGTTTATCTTCCTTTTGTTAAGTTGTATGAGTTCCCTGTAAATTTTGGAGATTAAGCCCTTATCGGAGATAACATTGGCAAATATATTCTCCCATGCAGTGGGCTTTCTTGTTGATGGTTTCTTTTGCTGTGCAGAAGCTTTTTATTTTGATGTAGTCCCATTTGTTTATTTTCTCCTTAGTTTCTATTGCCCTAGGAGTTGTATCAGTAAAGATATTGCCACGACAAATGTCTGGCATTTTGCTGCCTATGACTTCTAAGATTTTTATGGTTTCCCATCTTATTTTTAAGTCCTTTATGCATTTTGAGTTTATTTTTTGTGTATAGTGTAAGTTGGTGGTCTAGTTTCATTTTTTTGCAAGTATCTGTCCAATTTCCCCAACACCATTTATTGAAGAGACTGTCTTGACTCCATTGTATGCTCTTGTCTCCTTTGTCAAATATTAATTGAGCATAATGGCTTGTGTTGATTTCTGGGTTCTCTGTTCTGTTCCACTGATCTATATGTCTGTTCTTGTGCCAGTACCTGGCAGTTTTGAGAATAGCTTTGTAGTGGCTTTGTAGTATAGCTTGATATCTAGTGGTGTGATCGCTCCAAATTTGTTCTTCTTTCTCAGGATTGCTGTAGCTATTCAGGATCTTTGTTTTTTTATTCCATATGAATTTTTGGAGAGTTTATTCTAGGTCTGTGAAATATGCCATTGGTATTTTAATGGGGATTGCATTAAATCTATAAATTGCTTTGGGTAGTATGGACATTTTAATGATGCTGATTCTACCAATCCATAAACATGGTATATTCTTCCATTTTTTAAATGTCTTCCTCTCTCTCTTTTTTCAGCGTCCTGTAATTTTCTGAGCACAGGTCCTTTACCTCCTTGGTTAAATTTATACCTAGGTATCTTAATTTTTTTGTTGCAATGGTAAATGGGATTGTTTTTTTAGTTTCTATGCAATGTGGATTAAATGAGGTAACATTTACAAAGCACCGAGCTCTTACAAGTGTCCTACTTTTATGCAATATGTGGAGCAAACTAAATAATGCACCACAAATGCCATACATTTTGTGCTCTGCCCGGTGTACAGTCATGGTCACCTAAGGGCTTAGAATTTCCACATGAACTGATGTTCCTAAATGATATGAAGATGTGTGATGACCAAAACAAATCTTTATACTGTATTTTGTGTCATAAAAGTTATCCAAAATTTATAGGTTATTACCAGATGCTAAGATTTAGGAACTATTACTGTGGACATGAAAATAAAAAAAAGGGAAGGGGATGAAAATAAATAAGACAAAAATAATCCTGTAAGAATAATGAAACCAATAATTGAAAAATAGAAATGACTTAAACTTATTAAAAGTGAACCATTTTTAATGAAGTCCAGTGTTCTTGATGTCTCAGTATAAAAATCAGGGATTGCAATCACTGAAAATCAGGGGAGAAAAGAAATTTAACCCTTTGCACTCACTTGCTTTTTTCTCGATTCCTTTATTCTACTCGGGATTTAATTTTTTAAATACCCCAGATTTTACAAAGCGCGGCAGTAGAATAAAAAACTGGAGTTTTTTTTCATACAAACTTATTTATTTGGATTTTTTTATATTTCAAATTATTGATACATTCAATAACCGTCACACTCAACATCTGAGTGCAAAAGGTTAACCATATGTGGAGCTTCTAATCTTCTAAGCACATCCATGTTGTAACTTACGAAATCTTCACACTCAACTCTGAGGCGAATTTATTTTCTTTGCTTAAGAGAACAGAAGCTTTGAAAGGGTGAGTGACTTTCTCTGGACCATGGAATTAGAATGGGCTGGAGAGAGGACTTCAACTGCCCTGTTTGCTTCCAAAGCCTAAGCATGTTTTTAACAAATGAAATTTATTCCCACGGGGCTGCCAAAAATTATATTCAGCTCTTAAAATGATTAATTCTCCATTTCCCATAGTTTGATCTTCTCTGACGCAATGCTTTGCCAGAGTGAAAACTTGCATTCTGCTCCCAGCAAGGACAGGGCAGCAGCTAACCCAGCACTCACCTCAGCACTCCAGCACGTGGCCATTCCCCCAGGTCTCCAGCACCCTGGCGTTAGGCGATCTTGGATTTTGGCGATGTAAAGGTAAATCAGGCAGAGTTCATGTTCTCAAAGGGTTTACGGCGTGGTCAGGAAACACTTTAGCAAACAATAATCAGATAGCAGAATGAGTCAAAATGATTATTATTAAACTCTTAATTCAGCTCCTTTACATTAAATGCAGAGAGTACATATTAAGTGCTGACCATAAGCAAAGACACTGTGGCTTTAGACATGGCGTGCTCTGGCAAAGTGGTGTGTGCCGATATGACAGTGCAAGGAGCCGGGCGTGGGTAAGTGCAGACCCGGCATTTTCGTGGGGACTATCCTGGCTTAGCCCCACATGATGTTTCAGGAAAACTCCCCTAAGGATTTTGTCTGTTGAGTTTTAGCAAGAACAGAGTTTCCAGGTGTGCTCAGGTTGAAGGGTGAATGGAGCCCTTTTTAATTTGGACAGGAACACAGTTTGTTTGAATCAACCCAAAACTGTTAAATGTTACAAATCAAAGTCAAAGTTATGATCCCCTTCCTCCAAAAAAAAAAATCTGGCCATCAACTTAGAATATTGGTGTGTCCAATTTTATTTTAGCATGTGCTGCTCTAACAACAAGGTTTGTCTAAAGGCACTAAAGTACATTGAAACAGTATATAATTATGAGGTGATATATCTCTATTTAATCAGGAGACCAGGAAAAACCCAGAACTGTTAAATTAGATCATCTGCTGCAGAGCAGCAAGTGTAGCTACTATGAGATTGTTGCTCTGAGATGATTTTTGGGGAAGATTAGTTCTTTGCATCTGCCATTCTATTTTTTTTAATTTTAATTTAATTTTTTTTTACCTGTATATTAGGCATTTAAGATCCTCCACAGAAAACTAACTTACGTCTTCATTTCTAGATCTTAAACTCCACTGAAATCAAAGGTGGCAAACTCCTTGCGCGCAGGTTTGCTGCCAGTGCCACCTTGCGTCCGCTCTGTCCAGGTAAGGGCGCCCTCCGTCAGTCACCTCGCATCCGCGAGCCAAGTCCAAATTTGTGGAGAAAAGTAACGAGCTATTTGAAGCAGTGATAAGAACATCACAAACAATCGATTTCGATGGCATTATCAGCTACTCAGTCACGGAAAAGTCTAATGCCAGAATTTATTTCAGAACATGGGCCAGCTTATGGCTTTGACTTCGGTATGCATGCCTTGCTGGGTTGAAAGGCAGAGCTGCAATGATGCTCACCTCAAAAACGGAGGCGAGTTGCCCATAAAGGCCTCAGGATAAGTGAACGAGTGTCTTTATGTTTGCAAAGATGTATTGTGAGGTGCCACAAAAATAAGAAACCGGCAAACGGCTTGGGAGTAATTAAATGCAATCTGATGCTGCCACCTCACACAGGAGGAAGAGCTAATTACAATCACGGCACACCGTGCTGAGAAACATGTTGACTGTGCTCACTTTAAAGATGTTTATTTCACCTGAAGAGAAGGACCACGGAGGCGTTTCCCCGTAATCAAAACAGAGGTCACCTTCGCTTACCGACCATCCTTATTTCCATTTTGAAAGTTCTTGGAAGACAGCATTTTAATCCACTTAAACCTTTAGGGTCCTTAAATGTTAAAACTAACATTGCTTAAGAAAAACATGCATACCCACCTGCAGCTCCCCCTTCTCCCTCCTGCAGACAGGATAAAACATGATAATTTGACACAATAATTTAATCATAGTTTCCTTGAGAAAGGATTTCAACACCTATATACTCATTAAAAGATGGAACATGAAGTTAATCCTCAAAAGTGAAATGGGCCTTAGCCAGTTTGGATCAGTGGATAGAGCATCGGCCTGTGGACCAAGGGTCCCGGGTTCGATTCTGGTCAAGTCATGTACCTCAGTTGCAGGCTCCTCCTGGGCTCGGGCCCTGGTCAGGGTGCGTGCAGGAGGTAACCAATGGATGTGTTTCTCTCACATTGATGTTTCTCTCTGTCTTTGTCTCTCTCTTCCACTCTCTCCAAAACATCAATGGAAAAATGTCTTTGGGTGAAGATTAACAACAACAACAAGTGAAACGGAGCACAAAGGCCCAGGAGCATGTCCATGTGCTGCCCTCAGGTGGAACATGGAAGAGCTATCTATCCTGTCATTAAAGCAATGCCAATCGAAACCAAGATGTACGCTGTGAGTTAAAGTCACAAAGAGGAGATGGATTGACAAGTCAACCCTTATTCAGGTTGACTTGGAGTTATTGAAATATCCTATAAGGCGAAAAGCTCACCCTATATCCTAAGTTAATTTTCTCTTAATTCTATCCAGAACATGACTTCTGTGTTATATAGAAGGTACCTAAAATTAAAGTCTAAGTAGAATAAGAAGGAAATTAAAAGAGTTAAGGGGACATGCAGGAGGCAGCCAATTGATCGATGTTTCTCACATTGATGTTTCTCTCTCACATTGATGTTTCTCTCTCTCCCGTCTTCTCTAAAATCAATTAAAAGAAAAGAGTTAAGGGGATAAGAGTAACTTCCTAAGAATCGGCAGTGTGGCGTTTCTTTATTTTTAGGGCATGGCTGGCTGAGGGTGGGAATCCAGTGGGTGTGGTCACTATGCTGGGGCAGGGAAGGTGGGCGCACACCCTGGGGGGCACTTGACTGAGTGGCTGCTGGTGCGTGGAGTTCTCTGATTATTTTCCACAGCAAAAAACCATGGGACCTCCCAGGCCCTGCCCAGCCTTCTCAGGGACACAGCCTCCGTGTTCTCCAGGGCCGGAATTAAAATCTGCTCCTGGGAGAGGGCAAATCACTGAACATATGCTTAATCTAAAAATACACTTTTCAAAAATGTAGTTTTGGAAGATGCTAAGATATGTCCCTACACTAGAACCTTCCTTTTGGCCCGTGTTTGGTCACATGGAATGCAGTGCATACACAGCAATATGCACATTTTTGCCAGAGCACAACACTTCTTGTGAGTCTTTGTGCATTTTGGAGAAAATGCCAGCAATGTTAAAGCAAGATGCCCACCAAAAGCTGTGAGCACATTGCTGCTGCAGGTTCTTTCCCATGGAAGATTTAAATTAGTCTTCCATAAATTAACATTTGTTTTAAGGCATGGGAAAGACAGTGTCTTACCAGTAGTTGGGGTTCGATTGAATACTATTTTCAGCTTTATCAGTTAGTGAACAAAAGGATGCATTCAATCTCTCCAAGTTTAAATTCTTAAAGCTGTAAGTTAACAGATGTATTTTTATAGCAAATAGCGACAATAAGGCTTTGGTTGTGCTTACAACAATGTCAGGATAGACGACAAGACCCCTTTAAAAATATCGTGAGCCTTATTAAATATCAGCCACATTATTTTTGTTTGATCCTTTGGTTTTATTCAACGTTTATATTCTAAAAATGGGAAAATTGTTGAAGCCATTTTGACCGTATCACTGAGTAGTGAGAAAAAAAGTGGAGTTTTCCATAAAGCAATGGCACCTCCTAAATCTAGGTTAGGTCAAAACGGAAGACTTTGCAACAACTCAGAACTGAAACAGCCATTGTCCTGCAGAAGGTGCAGGCTTACTGGGCAGGCCTCCCACCTGGCACCCGAGTCCACAGCGAACACGTCAAATGGAGGCCCAGAATGTAGTTTCCCTCAAAAGCCACACAAATAAGAGCGACACACGCACGCCTTCTGCCCCTCTCTGCATGTCCTCACAGTGAAAATCGTGCATGTGTGACCCGGCCACGTGAGAGATCAGGAGCCGCAGGTGGCGCGCCCCTCTGCGCTGCCCAGGTGCCCGGCTGCCCGAGGCGCCAGACCTGTCCCAGTGCCCCTCCCTCAGGACCGGCGGTTAACAGTGTGAGAGCCCGGGACCCCACATGTGATCCCATCCTCTTCTCTCCTTTGCAGAAACTAATCTGATTATTTCCCACTAGAAAAAGCACCCGTACATATAACTGTACATACGTGTGTGCATTCCCGAAGCACCTAAGCAAAAGCGACAGCCCCGTGATAATAAAATACGGCCTCTCTGCCATGAAAGAGAACAGATTTTACAAAATTCCCCATGGTTGTTTTTAACAACTACATGTTTAAAGCTTCCTATTTTGATATTGTCTTTGAGCTCTGTCTTGTCTACATTTGCTGGCACAAAAGTTCCTAGCTGCTCAGCCATTGGATGCACAGAGAATGGAACATGAGCTGTAAGAGACTCAAAAGACTAGTAATCTGGAAAACGGATGAACACAAATCAGTGAATATGCAAGTCTTGCAAGTGTACAACATGATACCAAGAGGACAGATAAGAAAAATCTGTACAGTGTTATCAAAATACAAAAAGAACCTTGAAAAAGAGCCCACTGTGCGTTTATTTAAGGCAACAAACTCCTGTTTGCTGAGGGAAATGCATTTGAGCAAGGCCTGGTGGGATATGCGACCGTCAGGGGAGCTGAGAATGGAGCAAGATGACCCAGGTTAAGACACCTAATGACTTGTGACACCTTCTCTTAAAATAAACCCCAAACAGGAAAGGAGTGATACATTTAAACATCGCGCACTCATTGGCAACTCAGATTTTGCTTTATTAGCCCGGACAAGTACATTTTCTGTAATAGTTTGTTGTATTTAAAGACCGTGTAAAACTCTCCCTGCAAACAGTTGTTTACAGTGCGGTTTTCAGCGGCGAGCTGTTTTAAAGCTCAATTGTGCATTTTGCAGATAAAGTGGGAAAACTAACTGAAGGCTGTATTGTAAGCAGTGGTTGCCGTGGAAACCCCAGTTTCAAGAGCTGGTTCTCCATTACCACTTAATTTAGGCTTCCTAATTGCATTCCACTAAATCGGTAGCGACAATATCTGCAGAGCAAAACTGCTTGCCCAGTCTAGCGCAAACCTCTTTGAAACAGGCTTTCTGAAAGCCAGGGGCTATAAAAACTCAGCATGACGCGGAGCATATGAGAAACCTATAGTTCAAATGTCCCACTGCCTGCTCTCTCATCCTGGGGAACTCCAGTGTGCGCCACACCAATCCATTAGTTCAGTCTACCTTACAGGCCATAAAGCTCTGCCATGTGGAAACTCATCTGTCCAGCAACACATCGGCGCGAAACAGATTTAATTGTGCTCCCGGCCCGGTATCATGTCCATCTCAGTTTACTGCACACCAGCAGGTAGCCACGCAGCCTCACTTCCCTTGAACTGCCCTTGCCCCACAATACGCAGAGAACAATACTTGCTCAGTTTAAATGGTTTGCCACTGCCGGGCTGAGCGGAGAGAGAGACTGCCCGCATGTGACTTGAAGAGAGGCTTGTCAGAACCACTAGACATAAAAGCGTTGCAATTATCGACCACACGGCTTTAATAGGGGAGGCGACTAATATGACATGTAAGTGACTGCCGGTGAGGAGCTCTCCGTCACTGTCAGATTAGCACTCGAGTTAAACTCTTGTAAATCAGTCACATCATGCTGCTGGTGGAGAGATAAACACAGGCCTCTTATGCCTGAGGTTCCGGAGGGCTCTCTCCGCCGAAGGAGCTCCACCGGATGCCCGTCCATCGGAATCGTGTCGTGTTTATTGTTTCGCAGTTACTAATGTGGGAAGATACAGTTGCCCGTGATGAGATTCTGAAACGGAGGCCTGTGTGTTTGGCGGCAGAGGCGGAGGCCAGCCTGGCTCCACGGCCTGGCATGGGAGTGCGTGGCGGACACTGTGACGTGTCCAGTGGGAGGGACAGCCGGCTTGGCCCTGATTGACAGCAAAATCCCACACTTGTCGTTTTCTCCTTCCACAGCACACACTTCCAGCCAGCATGCCTGCTGTCCAGGAGGACACGGCTCCACGCGAGTCCACGGCGAAGCGCACCGTTTCCTCTCGGGTCCTGTCGGCGAAGAGACGAGTGGGAAGAAGGGCAGGTTTCCTGCTCCCTGGCATCCGTGCGCGTTGCTAAAGCAGCGTGGAGGCTGCTGCCAAGCACTCGCTGTTGTCCCGGCTCCCGAGGTTCTGAATGCCCTTGCTCTCCCAGCTGTGGGTCTCCTGCAGGAATGAATGAGGCATTTCCCAGGACAAGACTTTATGAATGAGACAGCTGGTGTATTACAAGGCAGGAGGCTCCGTGCATTTCCTAGACTAAGAAAGCAAACTCTGAGGGAGTCTTGATCTCTGTTCCAGTAGGAATGTGTAGGGGAAGGAAAATAGCATCGCCCACAAGGCTGTGCCAGAAAGTCTCTCCACTGAGGCAGGAAATGGAAAGGTGGGGGAAGTAGTTGGACAACTTCCATCCAGGGAGACAAGGCCGCCGGTGCAGGCGTGGGGCCGCCCGCTGGGCTTGGCGGGGCGTCACCTCTGCATGAAATACACTGGCGCCTTCTGTGGCTGAGCGCGGGGCCTGAGTTCCAGCAGAGCCGTGAGCTGCAGCTCTGGGATGTGCGCTCTTCTCTGCGGAGGCTCATTTCCAGTTCCCAGAGGCCTTGGTTCTGATACACCGGGACCCCGGGGCTCACATCCACCCTCGTCCATTCCTGTTCCTTTCTTCCTCGCTGTGAATGCAGAAAAAGTAAACCAGCGTGTTTTTTAATGACCTTGCTGGTGCCCTACTTCAACTAAACAAGGCAAAGCCCACCCCTGCCCTGCCCCGCCCCCACCTTGCTCCAGGGCACGGCGCCAGGCTATTGCTCAAAAGTACCCAGAAGCAGCTCCCGAGGAGCCAGCAGGGAGGAGATCAAGGGAAAGTAGAGGCAACTTTGTTCAAGCATCAGGTTCCTGCAAATTTCCTCTCTCGCTGCTCTGCTCTGGGAATGCCTCTGATTTTATCTGTGTTCTCCTGCTTTCCACTGCTTATCTCTGATCCGCCTCACGAAACTAATAAAATAAAAGACTAATGTTTCCTTCTCATCCTTAACAATTAATTCCATTCTAAAACTTCTTTGATCGCCTCTCCATTATTCTAACATTAAACCCTGAATCTTAGAGCTTAAAATCAAGCCTTGTTCCAGTACACAGCCCAGGTACCCCATGGAAAGAAAATTGGAGCCGCCACAGAAAATGATTATGCTGAATTACAAATCACGGAGAGTTGCATAAATAGTTATGAGGGAAAATTGCAGGATAATGCTGCTGATAGAATCAATGGCATCCTTGATAGTAATATACCCAGGGGTTCGCTATATTATCTATCCACTGAAATGTCAATATAATAAAACGTACAGAGGAATTTATATCAAGATCCATTCTTTGTTAATTCCCGAGTGAATAATAAATCAAATTGGATGTCTTAAAGGTCTCCTCTAATCAACCTGCTTGAGAAACTGGCTAAACTGGCCATCCTGCTATTTCAACTAGTGGGTGTTAGGAAGCGTTTCTCTCTCTTTAGAAAAATTCACAGCATATTCGAGCATATTGCTCATAAAAAAGTTCATTTTACAAATTCTCTGTGTCACTAGGACCCGTGCAATAATATTTTATAGAAAATGTTTTATATTTATATTATTTCTCTTTGGATCTCAGTGCTTAGTAAGGAGCTCAGAATATGGGGTTCCATATGAAATGCTTTTAGAATAAGCAAATATACGTTGATTGGGCTTTATCTTTAGCTCTCTTTGCTTTCTCTTTTTTCTTGCCATCTAACCTCCTTTAAATTAATTGCTCTGTACATTTTCATATGTTTGCTTGTCATACACACTTTTGGAGGAAAAAAACTTCAGCAGAAGCTTCTCTGTGCTCCTAGGACAACCCGTGGCTGAGGCGCCTGCGTCACTGGCCTGCAGGGTCTGAGAGGGGCATGCTCTCCGCTCACCGGGACTGCTGATTAAGCCCTATCAACACCCTTTCCTATATATCTCCTTGAGAGAAAAAGAGAAGATTTTAGGGCTCCATGCCATGGTCTACATATTGGATCAACATCCAGTATAATCAGTATAATCAAATTCCAGGAAAATAAACATTTTTCTTTTTCCTTTTATGCTTTTAAACAAATCTTTATACTACGTTTTTAAGAGGTATTTGGTCTGACTTAAATGACAAAGTAGCTGTTTCCTATGTGTTTTAAGCACCAAAGAGGTGTGACAGTGGTCACCTGTCCTGGTCTGCACACGGCCCAGGCCTGGGCTGCACCCCATGAAGCGGCCAGAGCGTCTGGGGGGTGCTGGGGTTTTCAATATTGTGCCACTGTCTTTAAACAAAACCGAAATATGCAATTCCACTTCAAACAAAAGATGTTTGAGAACTCTCGTTTCAATAAGTTTCATTTACTACTTTAATTCCAAGAGGAAAAATCATGGACCTGGACCGGTCCAGCTATACAGTGCCCTGGGCCCCGTGCAAACCGAAACACAGGCCCCTCGCACACAAAGCCAGAATCTTAAAATGGCAGAGCAGAGCAGGGAGCCAGCGTGGCCTCTAGGCCCGGCCCCGGTGCCGGCACCGCTGGAGGCTGACCTGGGTCTGGAGTCAGGCCGGGGCCCCCGGTGCTAGTGTGCGAGCCGCCCTTAGCTTCGTCTGTCTGGGCCTTTCAGCCCGGCTTTTCAACACGCCCTCCCTCACCCTGAGGGGCAGATGTAAAAGCTCTTTGTACATTTTAAAGTGTGATATAAAATGATGTCTTGTAATATTTAATTTTTTTCATTTTTCAATTACAGTTGATATTCAGTGTTATTTACTTTCAGATGTACAACATCTTGATCCGACATATATGTGCTACAAAGTGGTCACCCCAGTAAGTCTGACACATGCACAGTACTGCAATCGTATCATTACTTTCCCACGGTGGGGTGATGAAAGGGGCGGGAGTGGACAGATTATGACGTAATCAAACGCCCACTTGCTGTTCTTCTCTGACCTCTGACCTTAGAGAGAAATGAGTTAATACTCCTCTCAGTCTTCTTGGGCTTCAGATCACATGGTACATCACCTTGTTCTCCCATGAAACACAGAACCACGCCTTCTGAGGTCCCAACTCCCATGAGTCATGGGCCCTAGAGTAGGCCGGCCATCAGGAAGCAGCATGCTGAGTGCATGTGTGCGGGGCTGTGGGATAACGAGGTCCCCCTGAGCCGCTCTTCTGAGCCCCGGCAGCATAAACACAATACACTGCAGCTGAGGCCTCATGAGGTGGGAAGAACATGGCTGTCCCCTGACACCAGGCAGGGACAAGCCTGGTGACAGGAAGGCACTGGTTCTCCGCTTGCACAGCACAGCCACTGCCCCCTTTGAGGTGAGCAGCTCTAGGGAGGTCTCTGACCCGACACTCCCTCAGGAGAGATGGTCCCACCTCATTGGAGACAAGGGGGCCTGACAGAGACGCCTCTGTCCAGATGCTTCTGACTAGCTTGGCTTATGAGGTGGGGACCCAGGGGGCTCAGAGCTGAGCCTCATTGTGGACGCAGTAGCTTTGCTGAGTCCCAGTAGCAACTCCTCAGATATTTGCAGGGTGCACAGGCGTGGCCTGAGGAGGCCTTGCAACTCTGGCACTACTTCCAATGTCAGGTGCCATCTCAAAGCCCCATGTGGGCAAAGCCCCTGTGCACCAACTCAAACACCAGCAAACCGTAATCATAAACAGCGGAAGGCATTCATGGTAAAGAGCTCCGAAAGCCTGAGATGAGCGAGGTGAGCATCGGATGGCAGATGGGCAGCTGCAGAAAAACGAAATGGGTCTTAAGCACCTGAAAGGTACCCACCTCCTTCGTGGTGAAGGAAACGCAAACAGAGCAAACTGACAGCTCACGTGGATGCACGGACAGGGCTCAGCTTGTTAGCATTACCAGTGGGCGAGACCAGAGGAAAGAAGCCTGTTCTACTGACGGTAAAGATATAAAGCGGAACAACCTTGAGATAAAAAATTAGGCGGTGTAGATAAATTATATATGACTTTACCCTGCGATATAGAAATCTCACTTCTCGGCATCTATCCCATAGACACACCACTAAGAGTACAATACAGTGTACACACTAAATTATTGTGATGTATTAGTGTTAGAAACAAATTGGAAACCTCCAGGTGTCTCCATTGATAGGGGATTGTGGGAATAAACAATAGGACATCGACTCAAAGAAATCCTGTATGGGGAAAAAAAAAAGGAGAAAGATCTCTATTTGTGAAGAGAAAACAGCATAAGTTAGAGCACAAATCTTTTGCATAAGAGAAGCAATATAAATTTATTTACTTATTTGCTTATATTTTCAGAAACCAACACTGGAGAGATAAACCAGAAGATGAATATAAATCATCACCTGAAGGAGAGGACAGGGGGACACGATGGAAATAAGACTTCTTTAAATCACGTCAATATTGTACAGATTCAAAAATATACAATTTCCAAACACTCTGAAGTGCATGAACCCATTCTCTAGCTACTTGGTGCCATAATCACATGGAGAAAAGGATTCTTTCAAGTAACTTGAGAGGACATTGTTTAGCCTTTGTGTCCAGAGGGAAGTATTTGTGGGCACAGAAAGAGCTGCAAACCAGTGTTAAACTCCATTCAGTAATTTTATTGTTAGTAGTGATGTTGGTAATATTGCTTTGAGGTTATTTTGTATTTTTGTAGACTAAAACAATGAGTACTTGCAGCCAATATTTTCAGAGTAAGAAAAAAAAAATACAACACTAAAATCAAAGAAGATAGACAAAATTTCTGCAATATGAATGGAAAATTTCAGTACTAACTCATGATTTTAAAAACTTATGGGTGGAGGGGGCGGGGATTGCTGATGTTTAAAGGCACCCATTTGCAGCAGGTAGTAAATAAGCCATAGTGATCTAGTGTGCCGTAGAATGAACATGGACACCAATGTTATACTATAATTATGTTACACAAAAAGAATCTATGAAACTACAATTATATTATAATATATAAATCAAAGAAACACATTATACACCTTATATTTACACAATGTTAAATGTCAAATATATTCAAGAAAAAAAGTACTAGCCCTGCCTAAAAGCAAAGGAAACTCCGTAGAAATGACCATCCCTAATGGCCACAATGGTGGTCTCAATGCTACTTGCCATTGAAAGGAACCAGTTCTGGGACAGAAAATGCACAAACGAGCCAGGACATCTCGCTGTGTCAGAAAGGAAGGAGGCTTTCAAAGACAAGAGGGCTTTTGTAAAAATGACACACTAGACAATATGAAGGGGTATCACTGACCAAAGCGGGAGCAATGTGAGCATCTGAAAGTGAAATACATGGAATTATGAAAAAAGTGAACTCTCAGTTGTACTAAAAGGGGCAGGCGGCCTAAAAACAACAACAAAACTAAACAATGTGCGCACATACAAAATGGAACAAACAATTCCTTGGTAACTATTTCAGGTGACTAGGACACCAAGCCTTTTGTCTAAATACTGGCAACTAAAGGAAAAGAATCAAGTACTTATCCTGCTCTGTGTACAAATTTAGTAGGTCTAGTTGATGAAGGAAATTTTCTTTTACAAAAAGTGTGGAAAATTCAACTGAATTAGAATGTTACCACTTTACAGCACCTCATGAATGGTCTGACTGCAGCCCAGGCCATCAGTGAGGAGACCGGTGGATGAATGTGTGATGGGAGTATGGTGGAGGGATTAGGCCATCACCACCTGATCCACCAACTCGTAATTATGATTGATGTGTTGCCAAAGATGGCCCCATCCTC
The DNA here is from genome assembly GCF_027574615.1 of Eptesicus fuscus. NCBI lineage: Eukaryota > Metazoa > Chordata > Mammalia > Chiroptera > Vespertilionidae > Eptesicus > Eptesicus fuscus. The sequence continues at coordinate 64,075,607 of NC_072488.1, forward strand.
TTTTGCAGTGTGACCTTGTGGCCAGCCCATCAGGAGGTAGAGTCTTTTCCAATCCTTTAGCTCTAGGCTGGCCTTACGACTTTCTCTGAACAATGGAATGAGGTAAAAGTCATGATATGTAATCTCCTAGGCTGGGCCACCAGAGACTCGCTGCTTCTGTCTTTGTCACTCGGAACACGCTCTCTTCAGAGCCAGCTGTCTGAAAGAATAGCCAGAGACGATCATGCCGTAAGGAAGCCCACGCTAGACGCGTGGGAGAGCAGCCTCCTGGGTGAGAGCTGAGGAGCCAACATGAATCATTGGGGAACCCCCCACCTGGCCCAGCAGTCACCTGCTGAGTGTGCCCCAATGAATGATCCCAGCCAATGGCTCCGGATGATCAGGAGAAACTGCCCAGCCTGGCTCTGCCCAAACTGTCATCAATGGAACTGTGAACAAGTAAAATGGTTACTGTTTTTTAAGCCACAAAGTTTAGGGTAGTTTAGTTATGTAGTAGCAGCAATGTAATTAGAAAGTCATTGTTTTGTGATCTATAAGGAAGTATCCAATTCAAGCACAGATTATCAATGAGGAAATCAATAACGGAAAGTGTGGTGGGGATTTTCCTCATTGGACCGAGCAGGAACGAGCAGCTGGTCACCTATGAGCATTACTCCAGGGTGGGACAGCCAGCCACAGTGCCCCTTGGTGTGATGCAGTCAGAAGTATACAACTTATTTTTTTTAAAATTTCTTTATTGATTAAGGTGTCACATATTTGTCCTCATCCCCCCATTCCCATCCCACACCCCTCCCCACGGGTGCCCCCACCCCCCTGTTGTCCTTAACCATTGGTTAGGCTCGTATGCATGCACACACGTCCCTCGGTTGATCTCTCCCCTCATACCACCACCTTCCCCTACCCTCCCTCTGAGGCCCGACAGTCCGATCGATGCCTCCTTGTTTCTGGGTCTGTTCTTGTTCATCAGTCTATGTTATTCATCATTTCCCCTAGATGAGTGAGATCATGTGTTACTAGAAATATACTTATAAGAACCGAATGTGAGACGAGCAATAATAGTTATGCTGACAGGCAAATTAATCAGTCTGTAGTGAGTTTCTTTCTGGACCAACAGTTCTTTTGAGACCCAATTTCAATGTCCACCAGTTCCTTATGTGTACATATCAGCACTGACTTTTCAGTTCTGGATGGTGGACAAATGGTGGTAATGCAGGTCCAACTTCCTCTGGTTTGGTCTCGCCCGTACCCAGGGGCGCGGCCTCACCCGGACTCAGGGGCGCGTGGCCTCACCCGGACCAGGGACCCAGCATCACCTGGGCCCTGGGGCACGTGGCCTCACCCGGACCCAGGTGCGCTTGGCCTCACCCCAACCCAGGGGCCCGTGACCTCACCCAGATCCAGGGGCACGCGGCCTCCCCCGGACCCAGGGGCGCGGCCTCACCCGTACCCGTGGGCATGCGGCCTCACCTGGGCCCGGGACCCAGCCTCACCTGGATGCAGGGGCACGTGGCCTCTCCCTGACCCAGGGGCGCACGGCCTCACCCGGACCCGGGACCCAGCCTCATCCGGACCCAGGGGCACATGACCTCACCCGGACCCGGGATCCAGCTTTACCAGGACCCAGGGGCGCGTGGCCTCACCTGGACCTGGGGGCGTGCGGTCTCACCCGGGCCTGGGACCCAGCCTCACCCGGAACCAGGGGGCGCGTGGCCTCTCCCGGACTCAGGGGCGTGCGGCCTCATCCAGGCCTGAGACCCAGCCTCATCCGGACCCAGGGGCGTGTGGCCTCTCCCGGACCCAGGGGCACGGCCTCACCCGAACCCGGGACCCAGCCTCACCCGGACCCAGGGGCACGTGACCTCACCTGGACCCGGGATCCAGCTTTACCCAGACCCGGGGGCGTGAGGCCTCACCCGGACCTGGGACTCAGCCTCACCCTGACCCTGGTCCCAGCTTCGCCCGGACCCAGGGGCGCGCAGCCTCACTCGAACCCAGAGGCGCGCCACCTCACCTGGGCCCAGGACCCAGCCTCACCCGGACCCAGGGGCGCGTGGCCTCTCCTGGACCCAGGGGCTCGTGACCTCACCCAGACCCAGGGGCGCATGGCCTCACCCGGGCCTGGGACCCAGCCTCACCTGGACCCAGGGGTGCGTGGCCTCACCCGGGCCTGGGACCCAGCCTCACCCGGGCCCAGGGGCGCAGCCTCACCCGGACCTGGGACCCAGCCTCACCCGGACCTAGCGGCGCATGGCCTCACCCGGACCCAGGGGCGTGCGGCCTCACCTGGATCCAGGGGCTCGTGGCCTCACCCGGATCCAGGGGCGCGTGGCCTCACCTGGACCCGGGGGCTCGTGGCCTCACCCAGACCCAGGGGCGTGCGGCCTCACCCGGACCCGGGACTCAGCCTCACCCTGACCCGGGTCCCAGCCTCGCCCGGATCCAGGGGCACGCGGTCTCACCCGGACCTGGGACCCAGCGGGGCTTCGTCTTCTTGATCCCAATTCCTGTCGGTCAATTCCCTCTCAGCAATTCCTTCGGCCATTTTCTCAAAGCTCCGGGGTGGCTGCCGCGGAACTCGCTGGGTGGCAGGCTCAACGAAGCTCCGGTGCGCCTGGTGCGCGGTGGCCGGCTGGTCCGAGGTCGCTGTGGCGGCACTCGGGTCTGCAGCGGCGACCAGTCGCTGGGCGAGTGCACCTGGATCCGGGACCCAGCGGGGCCTTGTCTTCCCGATCCCAACTCCCATCGGTCAATTCCTTCTCAGCAATTCCTCCAGCCATTTTCTCAAAGCTCCAGGGCGGCTGCTAAGGAACTTGCTGGGCAGCGGGTTCGGCGAAGCTCCGGTGCACCCAGTGCGTGGCGGCGGGCTGGTCCGAGGTTGCTGCGACGGCGCTCGGGTCTGCAGCGGTGGCCGGTCACTGGGCGTGCGCACCTGGCCGCTTCTGGGGCGCAGAGATTCTCGAAGGACTCAGAGGTCAGCAAGCGTGGAGTCTCCCACCCCAAGTCCACCAGGGGCTCGTCTGTCCGTGCTCGGCAGCGAGTGGAGCTGTCCCCTCAGCCGGAGACTGCCGGGGGAACCGCGCTGAGCACGTTCCAGGCCGCCATTGTATCGCCAGAGCCGTAGTTCTTAAAGTGTGATCTTTGGCTCACCGGCATCAGCATCATCCTGCGTCCCCCTCTCTTTTATTCTAGTTGTAGAGCATCCGCTCAGCCAGCCCTCGCGGGGTGCGTGGCCTCACCCAGACCCGGGATCCAGCTTTACCCAGACCCAGGGGCGCGTGGCCTCACCCGGACCCAGGGGCGTGGCCTCACCCGGACCCTGGGGCATGAGGCCTCACCCGGGCCCGGGACCCAGCCTCACCCGGATGCAGGGGCACGTGGCCTCTCCCGGATGGTGTCTGCTCTGTTTTCCAGTTGTAGTTTCAAAATTGTTGTGGTAAGCAACAATCAGGCATCCGCCCTATGCCGCCATCTTGGTCCTCTCTCAGAAGTATACAACTTATGACACATTTTTGTAAAAACAGCAAACCACAAATGAGTCAGAGTTGAACCTGACGTGAATTCTTTTGAGTGAATTTCCAATTTTCAGAAAACATATAGATCTTGAGTTCAGTGACATTGAGAATAAGGGAATGGATGAATCCAGGGAGAGAGATTTCTACAGAACAGCAGCCTCGCTGGTCTTTAAAGAGCCCATAAGAAAACAAAGATGAAGGGCAGAGCTGGATGGAAAGAGATGAAGGGACTATCAGGCATGCAATGTGTGAATCCTGCTGGGATCCTGATTCATGCAGCCAAGCAGCAAAAGACAAACTGAGACTCCCAGGGAAATCTGAGTATGGGATGGGCGTTATATGACACTGAGAAATTATTTTTAATTTCTTAAACTGTGATGTCATGGTAGTTATGTAACAAATGTCTGGGTTTTTTTGCTTTGTTATTAAGAGAGGTATATACTAAATATGTGGAAGTGAAATGACATGAGGGTTGGAATTTATTTTAAAATTCTTTACCAATCATTCCACAATGCATACAAATATGGGATCATATTATACACCTGAAACTAATATGTCAATTCTACTTCAATAAAAAGTAGTAACAAGTTCTCTACCAATAAAAGAAAAGAAAGGGAGCAAGGAAGGGAGGAAGATTGAGAAAAAAGAAATAAATGATGCAAAAGTATTTCTTTAAAAATTTATTATTATTTTTTTGTTAATCCTCACCTGAGGATATTTTTCCATTGATTTTTTTTTTTAGAGAGAGTGGAAGAGAGAGGGAAAGACAAACATCTATGTGAGAGAAACACATTGATTGGTTGCCTCCTGCAGAGCCCTGACCAGGGCCTGGGCCAGAAAGAAGCCTGCAACCAAGGTATGTGCCCTTGACCAGAATCGAACCTGGGACCCATAGGTCCACAGGCCGATGCTCTATCTACTGAGCCAAACTGGCTAGGGCTGGTATGAAAGTCTTGATAATAGTTGAGTCTGGTGAGGAAAAACAGAGACTCATAATATTAAGTCTCTACTTTTGCTTATGTTTGACATTTTTCATAATAAAATTTACAAAATAAAGTTTACAAAATATGAAAAATATAATTGAACTTAAGTCATCTTAACATTTGTTCTAATCTAGAAATATGACTTTAAATTATCAGTAAATAACATATTTCTTTTCAAATATTTGAGTAAACTTGATTTTCCAGAAAGATCTGCCACCACTTATACTCAGGTAAGGAGCCAAGGCTTCTTAGATATTTACTCCTCATCACACCTTCTCCCAGTGCTTGGCTCTTGCTCATTCTTGTTCGGATGGTTTTCAGTGTTATGTGTTAATTAATTATTTAGTAAACGGTGTGCTTATTGGGCATAAAAAGGTAAATGACAGTGTTTGACTTACTCTGCCTGCACTTAGCAATTGGATCAAAGCACAGAATGCTCCTGCCATGGGCTCTGCAGACCATTTCCCTGGGTTCAAATCCTGGCACCAAAATGATAGTTATGTGACCTTTGACAGTGACTTAAAAATTATTAATTTATTGGGTGACATGGGTTAATAAAGTTATATAGGTTTCAAGTGTGCAATTCTATAATACATCATCTGTATATTGCATTGTGTGTCCAACACCCAAAGTCAAGTCTCTTTCTGTCACCATGTATTTAACCCCCTTTATCCTATTCTATTCCTCCTCCACCTTTTTCCTCTAGCAACCACCGTACTGTTGTCTGTGTCTGTGAGTTTTTGTTTGTTTGTCTTGTTTGTTCATTTGTAGCTTTCAGTTTTATATCCCACATAGGAATGAAATTATATGGTTCTTGACTTTTTCTGCCTGACGTATTTCACTTAGCATGATATTCTCAAGATTTATCCATGTTGTCACAAATGGCAGTATTTCATCTTACAGCTGAACAGTATTCCATTGTACTAGTATATATACTAGTATACTAGAGGCACAGTGCATAGACTCATGCACCGGAGGGGTCTCTCGGCATGGCCTGCGGGGATTGGTCCAAAGCCTGCTGCTCCTGCCTGCCATTCCTACTCATCCTGGCCCTGCTGCGGCAGGCTTGCACCCAGTCAGTCCCAATGGAGAGAGGCTTGCGCTGCCGCCGTGGTGCTCACCAGCTGTGAGCCCTGTATCTGGTGCCCGTCAATCAACTATGGGAGTAACTGCTATGGGAGTGCACTGATCACCAGGGGGCAGCTCCTGTGTTGAGCGTCTGCCCCCCTGGTGGTCAGTGCATATCATAGCGACTGGTCGACTGGTTGTTTGGTCCATCGGTCGCTTAGGCTTTTATATCACATCTTTATGCAGTTATTTACTGAAGGACAGTTTAGTTGTTTCCATGTCTTGGGCACCATGAATAATGCTGCTGTGAAATAGGAGTATACATATCTTTATGAATAAATGCTTTTAAAATTTTTGGGTAAAATCTAGAACAGGGATTTCTGGGTCATGTGTAGCTATATTCTTAATTTTTTCAAGGAACCTCCATACTGTTTTCCATACTGGGTGTACGAGTTTACATCCCCATCAGCAGTACATGAGGGTTCCTTTTTCTTTACAACCTCTGCAGTACTTGTTAGTACTTGTCTTGTTGATAATGGCCATTCTAACATTATCAACATGGCGGGGGGGCAGTATCTCATTGTGGTTTTGATTTGCATTTCCCTTATAGCTAGTGAAATTGAATATAGTTTTCATATATCTATTGGCCATTTGTAAGTCTTCTTGGGAGACCTGTCAGTTTAGTTCCTCTGCCCATTTTTAATTGTATTGTTTATTTTGTTGTTGAGTTGCATGAGTTCTTTATATATTTTGTATATTAACTGCTTAGTGGAGGTGTCTGCAAATATCTTTTTCCATTTGGTTGGTTGCCTTTTTGTTTTGTTGATGGTTTCTTTTGCTGTGAAGAGCTTTTTAGTTTGATATAGTTCCATTGACTTAATTTTTGCTTTTATTTTTGTTGCGTTTGAGGTCAAAGTAATAAAATCCTCTCTAAAACTAAGGTCCATAGTTTGATACCTATGTTTTGTTTTATGTATTTTATTGTTTCAGGTCTTTGGTTCATTTTGAGTTAATTTTTGTGTATGGTGACAAATAGTAGTTGCTTCATTAATTTGTATGTGACTTTCCAATTTTTTCAACACCATTTATGGAAGAGGCATTTTTCCCCTATATTGTGTGTTTTTGGCTCCTTTGTTGAAAATTATTTGCAGGTTCATTTCTGGTCTCTCAATTCTGGTCCATTTTTTTTCTGCCAGTACCATGCAGTTTTGATTATTATCACTTTGCAGTAAAATTTGAAGTCAGGGAGTGTGAGACCTCTGGCGTTGTTCTTTTTTCTCAGGATTGCTCTGGCTATTTGAGATTTTTATGGTTCCATATAGATCTGATGATTTTTTTGGTTCTATTTCTTTAAAAAATGCCATTGCGATTTTGATGGGGATTGCAGTACATTTATATATTGCTTTGTAATATGGTCAGTTTAGCTAGGTTGATTTTTTTCAAATCCATGAACATGAAATATCTTTCCATTTCTTTGTGTCTTCTTCAATTTCTATTAATAATGTCTTATGGTGGTCAGTGTGTAGTTTCTTCACATCCTTTGTTAAGTTTATTCCTAGATATGTTATTCTTTTTGTTGAAATTGCAAAAATAATTGTTTTCATTCACTTCTTTTTTTCTGAAATTTCATTGTTAATATATAAGAATGCAATGGATTTTTTGTTCATTGCTTTTTATTAAATCCTGAAACCTCGCTGTATTTACTTATTGTTTCTAATAGTTTTCTAGTGGAGTCTATAGGATTTTCTATACAAGGAGTCATGTCATCTTCAAAAAAGTGGCAATTTTACTTCTTCATTTCCAATTTGGATGTCTTTATTAAAGGACTATGTTGAATAAGAGTGGTGAGATGGGCATCACTGTCTCGTTCCTGATCTTAAAGGAAAAGCTTTCAGTTTGTCACCATTGAGATGTTAAGTAATTTCATTTTCTGGGCCTGTGTCTTCATATGTATTTTACTAAAACTAGAACTAGCATTTTCTATTTAAAGACCCAAGTTCTATGCAGCATAATTCACAATAGTCAAAAGGTGGAAGCAACTCAAATGTTCATCAATTGATGAATGCATAAACAACGTGTAGTATGTATATTCAATGGAAAATTATTCACCCTTAATCAGAAAAAAAATTCTAACACATGATACAACATGGGTGAAACTTGAGGAAACTATACTAAGTAAATTACGCCAGTCACACACACAAAAAAATGCTGTATGATTCCACTTACATGAGACACTTAGAGTAGTCAAATTCATAGAGACAGATAGTAAGATGGTGGTTGCCAGGGGCGGGGAGAGGGGAATTGGGAGTTATTGTTTAATAGAGAAAGTTTCTGTTTGGGAAGATGCAAAAGTTCTGTGGATGGATGATGGTGATGGTTGTACAACAATGTGAATGTACTTAATTCTGCTGAACTGTAAACATAAAAATAGTTAAAATAGCAACTTTTATGTTATGTATATTTTACTACCATTAATAAAATAATTTAAGTCTTGAAAAAGCCTAGCAGCTCCTGTGTAGGGGCCTTTTAGGAATAATTTAAAGCAACAGAGTGAAATGCATTGATGAGTGCCTTACACATAGTGGGGGTCCATAAGTGACAATAATACCATTATGATGTTTGTTACTGTGACTTTCCTTTCATTCCAAAGACAAGCTAATGACCTGTAAGACTGGGACTTTATTTGGGATGGGTGGGGGGTGGGTTGAGACTCAGACTCCAATGGGAATTATGGCCCCTCTCCTAGAAAACATTTTCATTTTCTCTTTCTTCTACACAATCATTTTGCATACCTTCGATAGAGCCTCCCCTCCCCAGGTGGAGCCAGAAGCCATGGACTCTGGCCACGAATCTTGCTTCCACATAGTAATGACTGCTGATATCTAAGCTGCCCGAGGAAACACATTTGTATTGTAATAAAAGCTTGTTGGAGAAAAGTTCAAAGGGACTTTTTTATTGTGGTAAAATAAACATAATTAAAAATTGACCATCTTAACTGTTTTTAAGCCTACAGCTCAATGGGATTAAGTGCATTCACATTGTTGTGCAACCATCACCCTCAGCCATCCACAGAACTTTTGCATCTTCACAAACTGAAACTTTCTCAACTAAATAATAACTCCACTGGTAGCCACCATTGTACTTCCCATCTCTGTGAATTTAAGTACTTTTATGTACTCATGTAGTGAAATCACATAGCATTTGTGTGTTTTTATGCCTGGCGTGTTTCACTTAGTATAATGTCCTCAGGGTCATCCATACTGTAGCATTTGTGAACATTTAATTCTCTCTTAAGATTAAATAATAGTCTAGATGATGAAATCTTGACATGATGGTAAATCTGAGGTGTGGGGACGTAGATAAGTGTAGGTAGGTATCTCTTGGGGGAAAAATATTTTCTTGGAGGTTTTCAGGTTACACTGTGCAATTAGTTCCTATTTTGCTGCTTTCTGACGCCAGTTTAGGCTTACTTTTTAGAAGAAAGTGCTCTTAGTATTTATGAGCTATGGAAATTAAAAAAAATTTACAAGGGATCCTTGACACAGCATAGGTTTGGACCCATGGTATGCGAAGCTGGTCCAGATGGATCTATTGACGGCAGGCAGAGTGAAGGCCGCTTCTCAAGGTCACAGTTGCTTCTGTGTCATGGCTTTTCACCGCATGCCTGGGTTTTTGGCATTCAATATGCTCACATATATTTCAAATAATTTTTGGTCATGAGAGCAAATATTTACTGGGTTGTTAGCCAAGTGAAAGGAAAACCAAACCTGACCTTCTAGGGCTGAGCCCATATCTAGCTTGTGAGTTTAGGGAACATAACGCCTCCATATGGAATCTGAACCGGCTGGGTGTGGGCCTGAATGTATAAATTCTGTGGGGATTTCACCAGTTCTCCCCGCAATGCTAATATTGAAGAAAAACAATGATGTGTGTGGAACCCAATGAGATTAGACTAAAATCCAGAATAAATAAGGATTTTGATATCATCCTTTCCTGACTCATGTCTTGCATGTTTTAAATTCTCTTGGCCCCGTAAACACATTACAGCTAATTATGGCTAAATCTCAAAAGGCTCAGGGCTGAGTACATAGTGGATTCCAAGGCATGAATACCGAGCTCAATTTCTCCACATTGGCAACTGCATACTCTACCCATGGGCCAAAACACGGGGGAGGTAGTTTGCAGCCAAATACATACAGGGGAGGGAAAGAGAAATAGAAATCAGTCATCCATCATTGTGTCGGGAAAACCGCTCCAGGTTTTGGTTTTCCTTGAGTTTGTCCATTATTGTAACAGCTGGAGGGTGAGCGCAGGGACTTGCAGGTATTTTGTAGAACTAACATATTTGGTGACAGCTTAACTCTTGGAAGCTTCACAAGAGCAGGGAGATTAAATCATAGCCAGAGATTTGAGAACTCCCTGACGTTATAGAGAAGAAACAGAAGTTTTTCTTCTTTGATCGTATATGTCACAGGAGTGTGATCAGTTGTCAGTTTTGAAAACTGAAACCCAAGAGCCAAGAGCAACAGGAAATGTGTCAGAGAGTGTGGCTGGGGGAGGCCTGGAGCTTCGAGGCCAGGGAGCGAGGAGGCTAGAAGGCCCGCGCAGGGCCTAGCCCCAGTGCTTTGAGGGATTCAAAAAGTGTGTTCATTTCTCTTAAATTCAGAAAGAAAAAAAACAAAACCTTTTGGATCTAATAAAATGTTTAATACATAATATGAATATCCTCGTCTTCATATCAACACAGTTGGGAAGTATAATTTTTGATCTTATTTTTATGGAGGCAAGTTCCCACGAAGGCAAGTTCTGGTGCCCGGAAAGTCATCCTGAGCTTGCCGCTGCGTCAGTCTCTGCACCTGGTTCTGAGGCAGCGCCCCTCCCGGATGCCTCTATTCACATCCGGTCTGGGAAGCAGCCCCGGGCTCTGGGCCGTCTCTCTTGGTTTTATGTCTTTGTATTCACTGCATCCATCCAGGAGGCTCATACGAAACAAGACAGACTTGGATTTTAACCATTTCCCTTTGAGATTCAGTTCTTACAAACCTGTTTGCGTTTCTTTTCCTCTTGAGGCCACTATCCTTTTCCCCACCAACCCTTAGGCCTGTGGTGGAAGGAGTAGACCCTGTTTCCGAGTGAAGGGGTGCCCAGTCCCCAGGGGACCGAACGGTCGTTCCCTCAGGGTCTGGAGCAGTCAGTCCACTGTGGGACTGGGACTCTCTTTGGTGGTAAAGGCGGTGGATTCAAACGGCACTGAAGTAGAAGCCCAGTGACCTGGGTTCTCGTTTACCGCTTAACCAGCTCTGAGCATTAGCCCTTCGGAACTCCGTAACATGCAAACCATCATGCCTGGCCAGGTCAACTTCTGCAGTTGTTATGGAACTCAAATGAAATCGCAGGGGTGAAGTGTTTGGTAAATTTGGAAAGTGTTCTTCGTTATCAGCATCTATGAGTCATTTCACATACTATGCCTCAGTTTCTTTACAGATGAGATGGGAGAAGGACCCTGGTCTCCAGTGGACCTCAGAGGAGGGCTGCAGGGAGAGGACTGGCAGCAGGAGTGTCCTGAAGACATCAAATGCTCGCACCTCAGTAAGTCCTTGCGAGGCTGATTACCTTGACCGCATATCATCCTAGTTGGGACTCCCCAGAAGCTTTCCGTGTTGGATCTAAAAAATCCTACTCAAGACCAGAACCTTTGCCTTAGCCCAGCAGAGGCATCTCCCCTGTGGGCACGCTGAGGCGGCTCAGGCTATTGATCTGGGGAAGGGGCTGAACTTAGTCGTGGTAATTACCTTCTTCTCTTCCCTGGTCTTTGACATGCTGCCCAGTCACAGCTGGGAAGAAAGACAATCCCAGCTGGTGAGAAGGACAGCCTCCTCAGGAGAAGATAGAACTGCAAACCGAGAGAGGGAGTGGTCAAAAGGAGGCACTCCCCAGCTCCAGAAGGGGCGAGAAGGTGAAGTAGTGGCGCAGGAAGGCAGGTAGGTCTGCCCAGGATGGAGTCCTATTTAGCACATCCATTGATATACAAAGGTGCAAACTATGCTCTGATTATCTGGTCAAGTGCACAATTTTTCTTCAATATATTTTTAATTTATTTCAGAGAGGAAGGAGAGAGAGATAGAAATATCAATGATGAGAAAGAATCATTGATCAGCTGCCTCCTGCATAATCCCTACTGGGGACTGAGCCTGCAACCTGCGCACATGCCCTGACCAGGAATCGAACTGTAACTTCCTGGTTCACAGATCGACACCCAACCATTGAGCCACACTGGCTTGGCAGGTGCACATTTTTTCTAGGAGACATAGACCAAATGTGAATAATGATTGTATCAGGCTATCATTCCTGACTCCTCTCTCCCTCCGCACCTCCCGCCCACAGCTGTTGCGGAGTTCCACAGGGAGCCAGGCTCGTGCCCGGGGCAAAGCTGAGGAAAGAGCACGACTCCTTGTCTCCTGGAATTCACATCCTCGTCAGCCGGAGAGACAGCAAGCGGAGCAGATGAACACGCCACCCGCTCACGGTGACAAGTAGAGTGCGAGACTGTCTACCCGTCACAGCCTCTGGTTCTCTTGATCTCTCAGTTATCAGGCCTGTGTGTCTTCCACACCTTCTCACGGCACCTATGGCTAGCCTTTATATGTCCTTCTTTACATGAAACCGGCAGACTCTGCCTACGGCATCGTCTCACTACCAACCTCATGCGCCTACATGCACCTGTGTCCTCTTTTTCCTCAGTGGGTTCCCCATCAGGTCATTGCGCCCACCTCCAGCCAGGCCGGGGGGACCCTCCAGCACCCAGGCTGCACTCTCTGAAGGCTCTCTTCCACCAGGGCTGAGGCAGTAGCCCCTGCCCGGCAGGCCTTGCGCATCATTTGTATTGGGCCCTCCAGACTATGGAGCCAGCCTAGTGAGGGCAATGCCGACTGACAGGTGAGGTCCACCAGGTTCCCACCTTCAGCTGCTGCTGCTTTCTAAAGGACTCCACACCTACAGTGTCCCTGCCCCTCGCTTCTGTATTCAACATGCACCCCCACCAGCACACTGAGTGCCCCCCCCAGAGAATGACCAATGTCACACACACACCATCACACTGAGTGCCCCCCCAGAGAATGACCAATGTCGCACACACACCAGCACACTGAGTGCCCCCCCAGAGAATGACCAATGTTCACACACACCAGCACACTGAGTGCCCCCCCAGAGAATGACCAATGTCGCACACACACCAGCACACTGAGTGCCCCCCCAGAGAATGACCAATGTCGCACACACACCAGCACACTCAGTGCCCCCCCAGAGAATGACCAATGTCACACACACACCATCGCACTGAGTGCCCCCCCAGAGAATGACCAATGTCACACACACACCATCGCACTGAGTGCCCCCCTAAAGAATGACCAATGTCGCACACACACCAGCACACTGAGTGCCCCCCCAGAGAATGACCAATGTCACACACACACCATCACACTGAGTGCCCCCCAGAGAATGACCAATGTCACACACACACCATCACACTGAGTGCCCCCCCAGAGAATGACCAATGTCGCACACACACCATCACACTGAGTGCCCCCATAGAGACTGGCAGCTCTGCTTAGCCTTACATTTTCTGTTGGCTCCTGCCCAGTGCTCTGCTCCTCTTCTCAGTTAAGCTTTCTATAGGCATTGCCCTCACTAGGCTGGCTCCACAGTCTGCAGGGCTCAATATAAATATGCGCAAGGCCTGCCG